>NW_021630103.1:0-269169 GCF_900700375.1 Denticeps clupeoides
ATGAAACGTTGAAAAACAAAAAGCAGAGACATTTTTTTCAAGACACCGTCGTGCGTGTTTGAGGCTGCTGCAACATCTGTTGTCCTACGTGGAAAAGCAATCATGCAGCCGGAGCAGAGAAGACACCGGGGAGCATAAACTATGCAAACTCGTTCTATTTTTGTGTCCAGTGATCATCTGTGGAAGAAATCACCAGCAGAGCAGCAGATTGTCTACGGGAGACGCCGTTGGGAAGGGTTTTTCTCGCTGTGTTTTCTCTCCGGGGGAGTCTGAGGACGGGCCAGGGCTTCTCTTGCATCTCGGGAACACATTTCTGCTTTGCATTGAACACTATTTCTGTTGCTCTTGGATCCAGTTGTCTATGCCTGGTGTGCTTCTTTAAAAAAGAACTGATGAGTCATTCAAAAGAAGGCGGCAAACAGAGCTTGGGCTTTCCAAAAGTCTCTTCTGCCCCTTTTATCATCCACCTTTGAACATTTGACCACTTGGCAAGTTATGTGACTGAGTTATGGACAAGGTGTCCACCAACATATTTGGCAAGCAAAATGACAATAGTTACCCAAGATAAAAATACAAAAGTAATATAGCCTTTTTAAAATTATACTGGCTAAATAACTCTACTTTGACAACAAATAATTAGGCGTTGAAGATAAAACATTATGCTTTTATTGTTAACTATAAAATTACTGTATAGCTTGTGTAAGAACTGATTATAGTTCACATCAACACTGGGAATCATAAAAGTCCTCTTTCCGTAAAGCTTAAAGAAACTGAACTTTGTATGAACAGGAACAGAGGAACATTGTGACACTTCACAGGTCAGGGTTTTTGTTGTGCTCTGAATGCTGTTTGGTTGTAAAATGTGTCTTGCAATCACAAAGGAATGTTTTTATTGGCCAGATTTCTCACGGAATTCTTTCTTCTGAATCACCAGCCAGCCTTCCTTGATTCTTGGGCATCACCACACAGTGATTAATGAACTGTGTGTCACTTTGATGCGTTAGCTGTTTATTGTACAGTAGAAGCCGTCTTATACAATCGTTACTCACTCACTGACGTCCTTTCCTATGTCCTTATTCAGATTATTATGTTGATTTAATTTCCCTAAACCCATATATTAATATAAGTGTGCTGAACACAATTTAATGCAATTATTTCAAATGGCACGAAATATCATCCCATAACTGTGGGACCCAGTGAAAGGTGACCTGACTTATCATGTCATTCAATGGGCAGCTCAATACATCGTTAGGTGGGTCTCTTTGTGAGGTGGTCTGCACTGTAATTGCAGAATTCCCCTTTAGCCTACATTATGCTCTTCATCACAACAGGGACGCAAATGCTGCAGGTTGCTAGGCAACTGTGGGAGAGAACCACAACACAGTGTGCTACCCATCACCCACCATGTTTACGCCTGTACAGGAGAGATGTGTAAAAAAGAAAAAGTCAAATGCTCCTGGCAGGCTTTCATTAAATACATTAAGGCGAAAGTGATTTCTTACTTAATAAAATAAAAGTCATTTATTACGATCCTGGAATGTGTGAAAAAACTTCTTCATCCTTGGCCAAGTATTCTAACACTCAAACAAGGTTTTCATGAGAAATAGACAAAAACCATACTTATGTCATTAATGCTACTGAAATACACCGATCAGCCACATTATTAAAACCATGGACGAGTGACAAGAATATCAATCATTATCTTATTACATTGGTACCTGCAAGTACAATAGTAAGTGAGCTGGTTACGTTTAAGGGTCAGAGCATCACAAAGAGGAGTGGTCTTCTGGGGGTGTTCTCAGTGTAGTACCAGTTACCATCTTACTTGTCTACCACAGAAGAACCATAAAGCATTGGAAGAAGGTGCTCTGATCAAAGGAGGTCTGCATTTATGTACACAAGAATGTTTGTAGACCACCCACACACACCATCATAGTCACAGCATTGGCCTCTTCCCAGCAGACTGATGTACCCTGAGCAACATGACAGTCTTTCAAATTCCCCAGATCAACATCTGATGGCATAACATCTGTGGGGAGTGCTGGAGCAACAAGTATGATCACTGAAGGTCCCACCTCACAACTTGAAGGACAGCAGGATCTGCCTCTGGAGGACCTTCAGAGACCTTGATGGATCAGAGCATCCTGAATGGCACAAGTGTGGAAGACCTGCACAATATTAGGCTGGTAGATTTAATGTTTTTACAGATGGGTGTAGGCTGTGCTCACACATTTTGACATTGCCAGGTGTGTTGCTTTAGATATCTTGTGTTTTAAGTTATTGCATAATTTCAAGGAGCAAAGTGTTCTTTCTGCATTACTCAATACCTATTTTCTTTTGTCATACACTCAAATGTGCCTGTGCCTTAAAAGCAGAAGTTAGATAAACTTACGAAACACTAAAAAGAAGCAGTTGAAAGCTTTCAAGGAGCTGGATGGTCTTTCCAAGCTGACATGGGGTCAAAATTTGCACTTCAGCATAAATGAAAAACCTACACAGACAAATTTCAACCCAGCCCCCCACGTGAAGTAAGTCAAGCTTTTGTCGTCTAATCATTTTTTGTTGCTGTGAATAAGAGTTTGTGCCAAGTGCTGCAAATGTAAATGTAAGTAAGTGAGCCAGATGGCTTAGCAAAGTTGTATGTTCAAGGTCATGCAACCACCACTTTGTCCCTCAGCAAGACACCCCATGCTGCATGGCTGTTAGTGGTCATGTGTTGACCATGGCAGACATGCTTTTAGATCCAGTCTCATGCAATCATGCTACCCTTCTCTCTCTACCATTAGCCGCATGATGCTAGTAGCAGTTGTGGTATTGCTTTGGCCCTGTTTACATCATTGTTACAGCACTGAAGCGTACATGCTGTACCAGCCAGTGTAAGAAGCCAGGTTACATCCTGGTGTATGACACATGCATTAAGCAATGAAGCAGTCAGTGGAAGAAGCAAAGTTACAACAGCCAACAAGACACAACTTTAGTCCAATGGTTTGCTCTATTTTTTATTCTGATTCGCAGCATTAACCAAGCAAATAAGGGTAGCATGATACAAATTCCACGTGCTTAATGTAAGAGGACACAGCTGCCAACATGATATCAAGTGCATCTTCTGAATATACCAGCAGGGTAGATAACTGTACCTGGCTAAGTTCATGAAGCTTTACACATAATACGATGTTTCTAACAGTCAGTAAGATTTTCGTTTGACTAAGCGAGCGCCACAGTGACTGCTGGCGTATAACAGAACACACATCTCTGACTCTACAGTGAATTTATTTGTGAGGTTTTAGGTTGCTTTGGTGTTTTTCATGAATGCTTGAGGATGTTCTTTACCTTTCTTCACCGGTTCACCATAGTTTGCACTGTGGCTGTAACAGTCTATTTGAATTTCCCAGAACTGACATAGAGAACTAGTGAATGTGATGAAACTGATGATGTTTCCGAAATAATTGGGTACAAAAATTTTGAATTTGTGTTTTCCACTGAAGAAATACACAGGCACGTGTGAACAGGGCACAATCAGTCTGATAGCAGGGGCTCACACATCCTTATAAATGTCAGAGAACCATCACGCCACATTATCAAATGTATCACCAGCATGACGTTTACAGCTCAACCTGGGCGCCACAAAAGCCGCTTAAATTTGCACTGAATAATTGCCACTCACATGTTACATGCCCCCAAAGTGCATGCTGTTATCTGCTGAAAATTCATTCATTACTGGTGTGGCCTGTCTGAGAAGATCAGACTAATCAGTAGTTGCAGAAGATGTCAGAGTAGAAATCCACTGCTGTCTGAAGACACTATACATGTAGGTTGGGCTCCTTTACTGGAGCAGTTTCTGTAGGCCCCCTTACTCAACCCACAAAATGAACAAACCCAGCCATTTCTACGAGGCCATATGTCAAGAAAACATACGTTTCCATTCCAGACAGACATACGCATGCGTAAAATAAAAAAGACCAACAAAAATCAAACTTGCAACTGTAAAACCGACGAACTCATTCATTTCGTACATTTCGTTGTTCGATGACTTTAATGATGTCAGGCATTACGCAACCGGCGCTCTGGCCCCGCCCACCGGCGCGCGGCGCGCTAAAAGGCGCGAGAACGCGCAGCGCGTCCGCACACGGTAAAGGCGGCGGCCGCTGCGCTACACACACAAGCATAGTTAGGATCTCCCTACATAGAATTAAAGGCATTTCCCGCTGAGGGAGAGATTTGTGGATCCGACAGGTTGGTATTTTTTCTCATATTTTAAGTAGAATGTATTTGGGTCAACGCCTATGCATTTAAACTGAAGATAATATGACGTTGTGGAGTCAATCTGCAGCGCATGAGTCATAACTCTGGTGTAAAAGTCAGCGTAAAGCAGGCGCGTTTATATTCATGTACTTTTTACACCGTGCTGTACGTTTTATTGTCCGTGTTTAATATTTTCAGAGCCTCACTTTCCTCGTTTGTCAGCACCATGGACCAGGTGATGCCCCCGTCGCACAGCTTTCGCTCGACATTAAAAGTAAGGTCATCTGCAGCTGCATGCGAATTCACAGTAATGCAAATAACGAGCCAAATATTCAGGATTTGTGTTCTGAATTGACTATAATAATCATTTTACTGAAATAATAATCTTTAAAAATCACGGGAAATGTGTAAAGTCTGCGCACACTGGCATCGCTGAACCGCCGTGTTCATTTACTACCATTTCTATTGTTTTTTTTGCTGGTATGATATTTGAAAGGGAGTCTTATCATATTTAATCGCTTCTGAAGCGAGCCGCACGCCCACGCGCCTGCGGGCTTCGGCGCAGCTGATTGGCTGCCAGGCTGCTGGGGGCGTTGGGAAAGCTACCGGAAGAGGAAGGCCATATATGGCCACACGGTCCCAGCCAGTCATGGCCTCGTTGAGTAACGATGGCTGATGTGTACGAGGGTGTGCCCGCAGCGTTCCTTCCCCCATCGCTTGATGGCAGATGTGTGACAAACAGAGCCCACGCCCCCCCCCCCTGATTTTATACTGTCCTGTTTATGATCCCAATAAATGTGCCGTAAACTACAACGTTAAGCTGTTACATCAGCACTTGGAACAATAACCCAAAATTATGTTTTTATTGCCGGATCACTTTACTAACGTCCTCATTTTCTTTTACAGCGTCAGAGGGCGTTTGACATGTTTGAGGACCCCATGTCATTGTTCTCTGGATATTCCCTGTCCATGGATGATGACCAATCTCTCCAGGAGGTGCCCTCCGGCCTGGACTTTGTCTCACACGGTAAGAGATCCAGAATATCAGGTATCCTGCCAGGAAAATTCCAGGGTCTGGTTTCTCATAATTACACTGGAACATTAGAGAGTGAGATGTGCCCCCATGAAGACATTTTCATGTTCTCCCCCAGACCTGGGGTCCTGCACTGTGCCTCTGCTGACGCCCTGCAGCAAAGCGGTCATGAGCCAGGCGCTGAAGGACAGCTTCAGCGGCTTCGCCAAGGTGCAGCACATCTACGGGATTTCCAGCAGTGAGTCACGTTCTGTCATGTTTCGCCATAACTGTGCCCGTTTAGCAACTAGACATCCTCTAAAATGACGTTTCTGTGCCATGTGCAGACCCTCGCAAGTGGACGAAGCAGCACGTTCTGAAGTGGCTGCAGTGGGCTTCGGCAGAGTTCAGCCTCACTAACGTAAGCTTCTTCAAGTTCGACATGAGCGGGCCAGGAACTCTGTGACATGGGGAAGGACAATTTCCTGGAACTGGCGCCGGGACTTTGTGGGTGATATTCTGTGGGAACACCTGGACCAGATGATGAAAGTAGAACCGCCCGAGAACTTGCCCCTTCTGTTAAATGTGCACATCTCCACCCCGAGGCATGCAATGAACCGAAATGCATTTTGCTTTACATCAGATTGTGATGAGATCAAGGAGTCGAAAAGCCTCAACCATTTAGCGCAGTCGGTCCCCAACTGGATGAGCAGCAACTCTGCTGGTGAGTGTCTGTCTATTCACATTGGTTTGTTATATTGGTCACCGTGAAGATGACCAAAGTGTCTTGTTGCGTTTGAAGGCTTCAGCCTGGACGATGGCCAGTGTGCCGTGCAGGTGCCTGAGAGCAGACAGCAGTCTTCTGAGGGAGCTGTTCGAGACAGACAAGACATCGTTGCTGATGCCGATCAGGAGTACTCCATGTTTCCAAAACCGCCAGCTGCGCACGGTCAACGTCAGCTACGTCAAAACCGCACAGGACTTCACCAGGACCACCAGCACCCCCTCAAAACCCTGTACGTTTGCAGTTTGCCGTTATGGATTATGAATACGCTGTCCCTTCCACATATTTTGTAACTGTATACCATTTCCCTGGCAGATGCGTCACGTGACCAAAGCTCGTTGGAAAAGTGTGGAAAGTTTTGGAGGACCCCGGACCCCTGCTGCGCTCGTGGGGCAGCCAGTCCTCCCTTGCGACATGCAGCGGGGTCCCGTCCCAAGACAGCTTTGAGGATGAATATGGCATCGGCTCGCTTGGCCTCGGGAAGCAAAGCCTGTTCCTTCAAAGATACGTGCAGGAGAGGAAGGTGCCGGTGTTGAACAGGGCCGGGCCCGTCATCCCGGCCGCGGTCTTGGCGGGGTTCACAGGTCAGATTCCACCCGTCGGTCCTAAAAGGATTTTTTTTTTAATTACAGCATTTAAAAAAACATTGTTGTTCTCTCATAATGACAGGAAGTGGTCCCATTCAGCTGTGGCAGTTCCTGCTGGAGCTGCTGACGGACGAGTCGTGCCAGACCATCATTAGCTGGACGTGCGACGGTGGGAATTTAAACTCACTGACCCTGACGAGGTGAGACACACCGGCCAGATGATTATGATGTTACTAGATGCTGCTGCCTGGAGCCAGTGACAGAGCTCCTCCCCTTCACCGTGCAGGTCGCCCGGCGCTGGGCAGGGCCAAGAACAAACCCAAGATGAACTACGAGAAGCTCAGCCGAGGCCTACGCTACTACTACGACAAGAACATCATCCACAAAACGTCAGGCAAGCGCTACGTGTACCGCTTCGTCTGCGACCTGCAGAACCTTCTGGGCTACTCCGCGGAGGACCTTCACCTCATGCTCGGCATCCAGCCTGACACAGAGGACTGAAACTACCGCCCGCCTGTTACCTTTTTTTATGGCGAGAGATGGAGAAAACTAGACTCCTCCTGGAAAAAGGGCGTGGTCCTGTTGAGGAGGGTCTCTGTTTCTTGTGAAGGTGCCGGTGTCTCCATGTGAGTTGTCACCGTGCACTCCACTGGCAGAGGGTGCCAACAGGAAGATACTTGATCTGGCCTGGTTTTGGTTGAAGGGGGAAGGGGGTGTATTTTCTTGATCCAGTCTCGAGTGAATTTGAATTCCGATAAGAAAGTAGACAATCGCTGTAAGATAGTACATTATTCCTGCCAAACGAATCGGCTTTACAAGAAAAGACAAGTGGCGGTGGAACTTGCTGGATGATCAAGAAGAAACCTGATGAAGTTCTGAATTCCACGAACCTGTGTGCTCTGATTACACTGTAAATTACTTCAGCCAGTGGGAACATATTTTCCATCGGGCCTTTTTCATTTCGCAAGATGCTTTTTGAAACACAATGCAGGCATGATCGTAACTCGAAACCTACCAGCATGTCTCTTTTTGACTCGTCAGACGCTGTGTCAGATGTGGTCAAGCCATTGTATCTTCTCCTCTGCTGGAAGGAAAGTGCTTGTGTTTTGCTTTAGGTGCAGCTTTCTACTTTGGAACGACTTGAAATGAGTTGACAAGTCGTTTTGTTCAATGTAAATACACGCGCACATATAGAAATTTCTATATATACACAAATAACTTATTTTTTGGAATGTATCTGGTTTCTATAGGCTCAGTTGGGGCCAGGATGTCTTTTTGTTTGCTCAGGCCAAAGTGACACTTGGATGTACACAATATTATTATTATTATTACTATTATTATTATTTTAATGTGCATATTTTTTTCTATATCTTTACCAAAGTGAGGGTTTAGAATACTTGAAAAGTGTCTTGAAAGAAGAAAGGAAGCATTATGTGCCTCAGAAGAGATGTACGCTTGTATATAATGAAATATTTTAATATTTCCAGATATTGTTATTTATTTAATTTGTATTATATTGGCATCCCCACATGGGCTGAGGTTGATTTTGTTTTAATTTTACTTTAATGAATATGTAATGAGAACGAAACCTACAGTGCATTTCTTGTGGACTTGCAGCGGATGTGTAAAATTAAAGTGTCTTTTGTTCAGTCTGACTAATTGTGAATCTATATGGTTGTGAATTTCATGTTGCCTTCTTTGAAACTGTGGCATGACTGTATCCTGAACACCAACCTGTGGTCGCCACCTGACTGTCTTAAACTGTCTAAATCCGACACAATCCGGGCATGTGAGCCAACATCATTTGCTCTGTTTGTACTGTTCCCCTGTTGAGTTTTTATAAAACTTTTATTTTTATATGACTTTTCTATTCCTCGTTTGGTGACGTCCTGCTTATGCAGCCTACATGTACAAGTACAGTGATACAGCAGAGGATTTTATGGCGCTGTAATAGAAACAAATAGGGTATTTTTTGAAGAGATTGTATGAGAGTGAATGTGATGCTGAGATGCTGCTGACTTTATTGTTGGACCCTGTGGTCAGATCCCTCTCTCTGTAATTCCAGGATTGTGACTGTGGTTTAGGTAATCTTACTCTACCCGTTTCACCTTTCTGACGCCTCTAACAGTGAATGCACAAGCCATATTTTATTGTTTGTAATGCAAATTTCAATAAAATCAATACTGTTGACTGTATTTGCTGCATCTTTTGACACCATTAAGGAGGATGATCTATGCAAAGCTTCACTTCTGTGAAATGACTCGTCAGCCCATGTTGGGTGTTTGTTAAAAGACCCCTTGGCAACAAAAGCATGTCAGTTCAGTGTTTCTGAAAGGGATAATCATTAGAAGTAGTGAAGGATAATTCCATAACAGAATAATAAATAATAATCCCAAACAGGACCTTTAGCCCAGTGACTACGTGGAAAAAAAAAACTGGAACAATGACTACATAATAGGAGCATTCCACAAATACTTTCCTTATACTGAGTACTGCCAGTCATGATATGAATCATAGAATGCAGGCTTGGGCAGGTTTGTCTCCTTTTTTGAAACGCAGTATGAATTTGTATGGTTGCTTGCCCGAAGGTCATGTCTCTACAAGTGTTTTTTTTTGTTTTGCGTTTTCACGTCACAGCTGAAGTCTGTTGCCAGGAAACCCGGCCTTCATTAAAATAAAAAAAAAAAATGTAATAGCTGGGCACATCATTACAGTGAAATGACAGAACAGTCTTTATGCAGCAGAGGAAGATGTGGTGACATTTCTTGCACTTTCCCGCCGTTGCAGACACAGCCAACAATGATTCAGTGGAACATTTGTCATTACTATTGTCTTTAACAGTTTAGTACAGTATAGCACCATATACATTTCCCACTTGTGGGACTAATGAAGGACAATCTTATCTTATAATTTATCAGTCTAGGACTATAGGAGATGGGGGGGGTTAGTTTCAGGCTTCAGTTTTGTGTATTGTATGAGGAAATCATATATTCATATGGTTTTCTTATGGCTTGCACATGAACACAAAAGATAAAGCTATGAAGACACTTAAAAAATGCATGGAATGAAAACAGAGGGCTTCAAAATCACATGCCATTATGTCTCAGTTCATCTGAATGTAATTTTCAGTTGTCACAATGTTTATGTATTTATTAATTCTTATTATTGAAAAAATACATTATACTGTTTGTTGTTGTTGTAATGTTAGGGTAAAATTCAGATCACTGCTCTGGATTCAGACAATAAACTGCATACCACTTGAAGAAATTCCCTAAGCTTTGCCTGTAACTGACTGCATAATGGCTGTGTTCCACAATGATTTGTGTAGTGTTGCTTGTGCCATGGCCAGCAGCATCTGCGATGGGATGGTTGTAAAAAATGAAGGTTAATTTGTCCATCTGCCTTCACTGTCCATCTGCATCGCAGATTGCCTCCTCCACAGCTACTGAGCCGAGAGAACAAAATAGTGTCCGAAGTGCCAGCTCGCGAACCTTTCCAGGTGAGAACAAAGCCCTTCTGTCTGCACAAACACATTTTTATAAGCCATTAATACAATTGGTGGGTTCATTTACATATGAAAACATCATGCATTTAAGTGGTGTGTGATGTTACCGATTCTGGAATGATTCTTCGATAGCGTATTATTGTACATTACAGCATTTAGTAATTGACATTGTCAAATGTGTCCTCTGCTTTTAGCCCATCACCCATAGTGAGCAGTGAGCGGCCATGACAGGTGCCTGGGGAGCAGTGTGTGGGGACGGCACTTTGCTCAGTGGGTAAACTTTCAACTTTGAACCACCACTACCCCACTCCACAGACACTCTTATTCAGATCAACTTTCAATAAGTTATTACAGGGACAGTCCCCCTGGAGCCACTGTCTTGCTCAGGGACACAATGGTAGTAAGTGGGGTTTGAACCCGGGTCTTCTGGTTCATAGGCGAGTGTGTTACCCTCTAGGCTACTACCACCTTATGGTTTATATGTTTATATTTGGTACTGTATGTGTACTGTCTGCGTGAAGACCTTATCGGGGCTCTCAGTTTTGTAACTCAAAATCTATAAAAAAAAAAACGAAGGAGAATTGCCGGTGTCTTCCTCTTGTAAGTCGCTTTGGATAAAAGCGTCTGCCGAGTACAGTAAAGTAAAGTAAAGTAAAGTAAAGTAAAGCAAACAGATCCTGCTGATGCCAACGGTTTGTTTGCAGGTTACTGTCTGCAGGCGCAGCCGGATAGCTCTGCCAACAAATGCCGTTTAGTCAAGCAAGATTCTTGATCATTGCAAACAAAGCTGTTACATTGTGAGTGCCAAATTCCAGAAAGTATGAGGTGATTGCCTCTCATTCAGATGCCCAAATTAAGAATGCCGCTGGCAAGCGACTACATAAGCCTCCCACTGTTAATTAATCACGAACTGGAGATACAATTGGCCCCCAGCAGAGTTATTGTTTTCCCAGTTGAATACCGTATACAGTGGAACATTTATCATGTGTGGAAGATGACTTTCTTTGGGTAATATGCATGGAAACGCGCAGGTCCCTTCTCCTTCCCACCCGCCATCTCTGCATGACTGGAGTCTACTGTGTTGGTCGCCCTCGGCATGCTGAGCCCTAGCTGACTTCCAGGAACCGCAGTCAGCACCATCTGCAAGCTGTTACCTGCTCCAACTGCTCCTGGCAGTGCTACAGACGTCACGGCACAGCGGCACAACTCCTCCCGGAGCCAGAGCAGCCTTCCCCAGGAATGGCTGCAAACTTCCCGAGAGTGACGGGGATTTGATGTTGGCCAGAGACCGTTTGTCATGTCGTCATAGAAGGCGCTTTGTTCTAAGATGTGTTTAAGATATGACACATTTAGGGAAATCCTGAGAGGCGGTACGAGGATGAACCAGAACCCCAAGCGGACAGCAATCTGAATCTGTGATGCAAAGTAAAAAAGAAAAAAATTCAACCAAAACTTGATTCTTGCATAACAAATTCTTTTCATTTAATATGCACATATCACAAAACATTATGATACCAGGGAAATAACCTTTTTATCTTCAGCAGAGCACACTTTACTGTTGCCATGACGTTCTTTATTCACAGGTTTTTCCATTAAATGTTCATGACACAAATATTATGGCACAAATATCTGATTAAATGTTTGAACTAGAGAGAACAAATCAAAAAGAAGAAACCCTGACACCAGCCCAGCCAGCGTAGTTTAATGTAATAAAATCCCCTGTGCCTGTGACGTCTGGCTCCTATGGCAACCAGCTCCTTGGTTCATTAAAATGCTCGAGTGGAGCGCTGCAACAGGCTTTTACTGCTGAGCTGTCTGAGCCCAGAGTCTGACCTCCTCTCAGCAGAGCGGGAGGCGCAACAGCTGAAGGGCTCCGGCACTGTGGACCGTATAATGCCGGATAATGGACGATTGTAAACACCAATACATCCCCAGGGGTGAAATTAACATGAAACATGGCCCAGAGTTAACAGTTTGAGAAAGTGTTTGTGTGTGATTAGCGCTGTGTGTTGGCAACTCCCTTTCAATGTAAAATAGTATTAACGCATATTTACAAAAAGATGTAGAATTTATTAAGTAAATAACAAAAACACCTATTTAAACATTCACCCATGAATCCCTCCATCCAGCCCTCCAACCCTCCTGAAAGAATCAAGAAAACAGCATGGTTCAAAAATCCCACTGGCCACTTTGTATGTCTGGGAATTCATTACTCAGACACTCACTCGTTTTCCATAACCGCTTAATCCACATTTGAGTTGCAGGTCACACTGATCACCCACCCTATCACAATAGTGGCCAATGGCCGAGTGAACAATCCATCTAGTCTGCATGCTTCAGATGGAGGGAGGAAACTGGAGAACCCAGAGAAACTTAACACATCTCACACATAAAAAAACCTGGGCCGAGATTTAATCTCACCACCTTGGAGTTGTGAAGCCACAAATGTACCTACTGCCTCACATAAAAAGTCCTATTGGAATCACAAATGGAAGCGCTGCAAGATTAGGTGGAACATGCAAACATGGAAGGGGATCAAGGAAGCATTTGTACCCTGGTAGTCTCCAACTGTCCAACTGAGGACGTTTATGTGTAATTGTGTTCTGCTCACTCTTGGTCCATTAGGTTTTTGGAGTTGTGGAGTTCAAATTGTTCATCTGACATTGAGACACGTGCATTGACACACGTGGAAAATGCGAACAGGTTATATTATCTCTGAGTAAAACGGGCCACTTCTTGGGTATGCCCAGAGTGGAGCTCATTGTGTACAGCACACGCCTGCCTACATTCACCGCCTCCACACAAATGAACTGACGCTGTCTGATAAGGGGAGATGGCTTTGTTTGCTCTAGAGCCACCTGAACTGGAGACATGAGGTAAAACAAAGGACACAGGATTAACAATGACAGGTCACCTGCTCCACATGGAATTGCTCCACCTCGGCCCGATTTCCCGTAAATGCACCCGCCCCTGTCAGGTAGTGGGAGGGACGAAGCTACACCCACCAGTTGTTTTGAAGGCCAACATCTGACGTAGAATGCTGGCTTACAAGACTGCATAGGGCAGGTTTTAATGTTACAAAGGAAAAGCAAAAGCCTGACTTCAGAAACGTATTTACACTGATCAGCCTAAACATTAAAACCACCCACAAGACCTGTGAAGGTGTCCTGTGGTGTCATTAACAACACTGTAAGTGAAGTATGGATCCAATTTGGTTTCCCAGAACAGATACTTAATCAGATTGAGATCTGTGGAATTTGGTGTACCAGTCAACACCTTCAAAATATTCCTGAACAGGACCAAATGTCCTGAAAGAGACCATTGTGTCACGATTGCTGGATATGGCGAGGGAAGCAGGACGCATATGCATGACTCACAAGACAGGGGATTTAATACACAAACACAAGACAGGGACAAACCTCACCAAACAACAACCTGACGGAGACACAGACAGGCTTCTGGCACCATTCCTCTTCACCATCAACACTGCAGACTTCACTCACAACTCCTATAGAGGTTCTCTGATGACTGCAATAGTTGGCCTCATCACAAATGGGGACATCAAGGAGTATAGACAAATGACCCAGGGACCGCAGAACTGCCCCCAGGTCAACACAGGAAAGACCAAGGAGCTGGTGGTAGACTTCCGCAGGCACAAACATCCTCCACCACAGCCACTGAAGGTACCTTGTTGTTTATCTGAACAATACATGGTACATTTACATTTACAGCATTTATCAGACGCCCTTATCCAGAGCGATTTACAATCAGTTGTTACAGGGACAGTCTCCCCCTGGAGACACTCAGGGTTAAGTGTCTTGCTCCGGGACACAATGGTAGTAAGTGGGATTTTAAACCTGGGTCATAGGCGAGTGTCTTCACTCAGCAATAAACTGGACTAGACTCACAACTCTGATGCTCTCTACAGGAAAGGGCAGAGCAGGCTGCAGATATACAATTATTTATCTTAATTCACTGGAACACCCCAGAGAACCTAGAATCTAGATCTCATCTGGAGAGTCACTCAGAGTTTAACACTTACTCATTTTTCCTGATTCTTTAACTGCTTCTATATCTTCTGTACCTGCGTGGATGAACAGCGCATGTAAACAGTTCCACGAAGAACAGATGACACTGTCCACCAGGAAACGTCTTTTTGGTTTCTAAACCTCATCAAATGTCTGAAATCCTCTGCTATGCTTCTCTTATCTCTACCACATCATGTGTGACTCCCACTCCTTTCTGCCCCATACTTGCTGGAACTGAATCCTCTAGAGCAGCACAGAGGCAACCCAGGCAATTATATGAATAAATGCTTCCCATTATTGCACCGTAACCAACCAGCTCCTGTGCTGAAAGAACAAATTTGGGTGTTAATGAGGCACGGTGTTAATATCCAGAGCAGGATATGAGAAAGAAAGTCCCCAAGGCCTTCGATATTGTGCCGTAAGATAAGATGAGCGCAACTTCCTTCCTCATGAAAGCAGGGTGCAAAATGAACGCAAAGCAGAGCACCCAGCCGCAAACAGAGGAAACTGACCCTGAAGGCTGAAACCAAATGTTGTCGTCTTGAGCAACGGAAGGTAATGCACTCGCGTACCAGTGGTGGTTTATTTGGGACACTTGCAATGACGCATGGGCCCAGCACTCCTGCAGTGACTCGAGACGGAACTGCGAGAAAATGTGACCGCTGAACCCGGCTCGCAGACGTGAATGGCCATTCGTCAGTGTTATCCTGCGGTCGGGACAAAACAGCAAATATTTGACTTGTGCCCGGGTGCTACAGAGCACACACCTACATTTACAGCTTTACAGCAGGCGCATGCTGATAACCCAGCAGACATTTTGTACAATAGCCTTACTGGTGGGATGTCATAAAGTATTGAGCATGTTTTATGAAAGGATCTTTAAAGCATCACCTTATAAAATTTGATGACATTAAAATTGGAGCCGCAAAATATGAATTATTCCATGCTTTCAGTCGACCTTGTGTTTGATACAGTGGAGAATAATTGCTTTTGATGGGGTGGTATGACATTTAATAGTCCTTGCATACCAAGTTTGCATCTAATTGTTCTTCCCTATTTGAATATTTATTTGCCATTTATTTATTTGTGACAAGTCAGAAGCATATTGTGTTCTGTAAAGGTTTGATGCGTTTTTTCTTGATATGTCATATTTAATTGTCATGGAAATCTACACTTCTGACTTTCATTTGTTTTACCACACTGCTCACGAAGCATGCATGCCTGTAGTGCACAGGGTGTGTGTACATGGCCTGAAGAAAAAAACAAAGCTCATTTCCTCTCTCACTTGTCCTTCTTGTGAGCCTACGGCCCATTTTGGTAGATCTGTTGTGAATTTCAAAAACTTGGCCAGGCCTCGTTTCTGCTGTCCTGTCTTTGAGGAATATGGCTCACGGTCTTTACCAATTAAGGGAACAGCACTGTGTGAAGGGCGTGTAGCTGCAGTAGCTGCCAGTATTGCATCACACAGAGATTTTCCCTAAACTGCTGAGGCAGTAATAACGTATGAACACGAGCAGAGAATCCTGTTTCAGCCCCTGGGATTTTTTATTCACTTTAGCGTTTTAATGCTTCCAATGTTACTGTACACTTCAGGGCTATAAGTCATACAATCCGTTTCTGTGTGAATAATAGTTTGATTACACTTTTGGGGTGTCTCAGCGGTGTAATAATACACATATGATTCAGTCACTTCTAGCTTTCATTTGAGGTCTTCCACAAAGCGGCTACACCATTAATGATTACCACACAGGCCTGTATCAATCTGGATGGAACTGGTATAAACAAAAGAGACTTCTTCTTGAATTGCACATGGGCTGTGTGTGTGTGTGTGTGTGTGTGTGTGTGTGCAATCCATGAAATGGCCTGTCTGTTTAGGATGTTGTATTTCACCCAAACAAATACTTAATAAGTTATAGTCCTGGCAACCAAACACCATAACCTTCAGAGAATGTCACCACAGAACTTTATGTCACTGTTTAGGGGCCAGTGAGAGAGAGGCAATTTTGTGTTGGTGGCTTGTATTATCTGAGACAATAATAATGGATTAATGCAAAAAAAAAAAAAAAAAAAAAAACTTTCAATATAACAAACACATCATTCTTTCAAAAATTTGCCATAAAAATACTCAACACTGATCAATTACAAACCAGCTAAAGAGTTGTCATTGTCCCGCTAAATGATTATGCATTTCTCACATTCAGCGAGTGGGAGAGGGGTGAATTAGCACCCCCAACACATCTCAGATTGCATGTAGTGTGAACCAGAACAGCCCTTTGGAAGTTGCTGAGCGCCAGGTTTTCACAAGTACGTCTACACATGAGAGTTTCCGTGCGAAGCGGCAGCAGGACAATTTCTCAACTGGGGAAAATCTTCAAGATGGGCTTTTAATGAAGCTTACAAAACTCAATATCTGAAAATGTTATAATAATAATAATTATTGATGGTATTATCCAGTTTAGGGTTATTTTGGGTTTGATGGTAATAATTGATTTGTTCATTATATTTTAGAATTTTGAAGATGAAATTAATGATGGATCCATGAATATTCTCTGCAGCTGCTTTGATAGCAGAAAATGACCAGGAGGCTCTGCAGAATTGATGTGGCAGGCAGACAGCGCCCCCTGCTGAAACGCAACTACAGATGCATTGCTGCTTTACTTTTGCGTGCTGACAGCTGTAATTCTCAAATTCGACATAAAATGATCAAAATGCTTATGGATCTTAAATAACGGTGTAAGAATTATTACATAACATTAAGCTTTTTCATGCTTCATGTGAAACACATGAAGACATGCTGTCCAATACCAGCCCTATGGGGATTGACCTGGGGCATTTCATGTTGAAACAGAAAGAACAAATGAATTAATTTACCTATGATGACAACTGGTGAGAGTTACTGCCATTTATAATCATGAACTAATAAGTTCAGAAAGACTATAAAGACAGTAGCCTGCAGACAATCTTAAGAGTGTGATGCAGGCACCTGAAATCAAAATAAATGAAACAGGATGCTTGGATATGGTTCACATGTATGACATTTATCATCTATTGCAAATATACTTATTATTGGCCAACGCTGCTTCAAATTATTCTAATAAAAAAATTCTATTCAGGTCAGAAAAAAGCTATTCATCATAGAAGATGTGAGGGGAAAAAGGGCCCAGTTGTATGGAGATGAGTGGAAATAATTTATCATTCCAGAAGCCTGAGATGGCAGGAACATGAATATGAGCGGTCCTTCGCATATTACAGAGCAGCACATCTGTGTATTGGCTTCACTGTTCAAAATTTCTTAATGACGCATACAGTTCAGCTCATTCAAAGAACATTTTTATCAATCCCATTCCACAGCATTTCCTCCAATTATTTATTACCATCTGCTTTATGGAGGTGACACTAGACTTTAGACACAGCTCAACATAGATAACCACATGTAATCACATAATGGCATTTATTTCACCTGTAATTTACAGCACTGGTAAATACATTTAATATGACATTATGATTTTGAAAATGGTGGAAGCAAATTTAATGAATGTGCATCCCAAGTACCAGCAATTATAATAGAACTAGTAATAGAACTAAAAACAGATAATGGTACTGGCAGGTTTTCTTGAGGGTTAGGTTGTATTATAAATGGAGCATCGCCACCTTGTATGGGTGGAGATATGAAATTATAGACAATGCATTAAAAAAATACATTTTCATTAGAAAATATTCTAAAGGTCACATGTATATATAAAACACACACAAAAAAAACTCCAGACCCTTTAGTTACGTGTACAGGTTACTAGAGACATCAGTGACACGTGACACCTTCTGCAAGACATCTGCATTTGGGCAAGACTCCAGCTAAAAGAGAACAGAACATGTCATGAGTTTCTGTGTAAAAGTGTGGCAGTGACAGGTAGAGGCAGAGAGATGGTCCGTACCTTCACCGTCTTGCTCAGTAGCATGAGAGCCACTCTGTAGGCCTCCATCGTCACCGAGTCCGGGACGATCATGTCACTGTAGCACTGGTATAGCACCGCAGGGACTCCCTGAACCTCACAGTGGGAAAGCACTGAAAACGTGGGGAAGAAAAATCACAACTGTTCAACAGCTCCACATCTTACTTCAGGTCATACGTCTACTACTCATGAGTGTGTGGTTCCATTCAAATACTGCATTTGCTTTATATATATATATATATATACACACACACACACACACATATATATATATATACATATACATATAAAGACAATTAAACAGTTCTCCTAATTAGGTTTCATTATAAATCACCATATACAGTTAAGTTAACAATCATAATTAAAAACACTCCAGAAAATGTCCTAATGTCCGATTATATATATCTGACAGTGTTTGAATGAATGCACTAAATTAACGCCATGCTTACTCTGAAACAGAAACAATGTGTCCTTAAAATGTTAGTAGAAGCAGTTAATTATTTAAGCACATTTCATAATTCATCAATGATTTAGCAGCTTGGAGCTTTTCTGATTTCTTCCATCACAATATTTGTATGCTAGGCTGCCGAGCTTTACTTTATTGCTGTGCGTTTCAAAATATGTTAAAAACTTCAAAACCCGCAGAGTGGAGTTAATATGAACGTGCTGCAAAAACAGAGACAATTAATGTTGAATGAAGTACTCATGTTATACTTGGTAAGTATAATACCTGCTGCTGCTAGCCCGGTGACAATGTTTGGTTGCTCAAGTAATGGGCAACGTAGCGCTTCTTTATAAGCACTAGTCTTCAGTGCACGAAGGAAAGGTGTGCTGCTTCCATTAATGTAGTTGGGGGTCTTGTACTCAGCAACTGGGGAGTCCGACAGCACCAGGACACTGAGACCTCTCTTTGGAAGGCATGCGAAGATCTGTTTAAAACATTCATGACTTCATCAATCACTGGTGTCTAAGAAAACCAGAAACAGACCCTATTAAAGCTGATTAAATGTACTGTATATTATATTTACATTCACAGCATTTATCAGACACCCTTATCCAGAGCGACTTACAATCAGTAGTTACAGGGACAGTCCCCCTGGAGTAACTTAGGGTTATATTAGGGCCATCAACATAAACAGGTTAATGCTTGCAATTACTTAAGTTCAAATAAATGAATGCAATTAACACGGTTGCCACAAACAAGGAGAAGGACCATATTGAAACACAGGCAGACAAAAAAAACTGCATGACTGGACTATTAAGAACAATTCATTTAATTTCCATTCAACTCACTCTCAATCTGAGCCGTTGTCAAGCTTATAAATATGCAGAAAGCAATGTGCATAATTGATTGACCATCCCAGATATAGAAACATCCTTTTGCCACCAAAACGAGGGTTACCTTATCAGTCCATTGAAAGAGCTGATCTTCTGCAACATAACTCAGACACTGGCATATCAGAACCTGCAACAATTATAGACAATCTGACTGAAACATCAAAATCAAACATCAAAAATATCAGCATTACGACATTTCAGCAATTGAATCTCCAAAACATGCTAACAACATCTTCTAAAAATCTGGATTAAAACCGCTCTTACTGAGGCGTTTCCTTTCTGCTGGTAGATCAGGCATCCAGGCTCCCCCACTGCCGGAGAGTCGGAGAGACGGCTGGTTCCCCGACTCCTCTCGTTCCACAGGGAGAACCAGCCTACTGGCGCCCAGTCTCCGGCGGTTAAAACATGTGCAGATAAAAAACCTGACGGGCAAAAACATATTTTAATGTCCTTCCAGACAGTAGCGCACAAAGGTTTTCCTGCCAATGCTTACCTGCTGCATTGGGGCCAACTGCCAATATGAGGTGCGAATGCTGCAATTTCTTGTCGCTAGAGCTTTCTATATCCTGACAAAGCTCTGGGCACCAATTTAGATGGACCTCTCTGTAGAAGCAAAAAGAAGAAGAAAAAAAGTTGTTCTGGGAAGAAAGGAAAGAACGAAAGTAAACCCTGACCTGACTTTTCCTTTTCTACACGGCACCTGTATGAAACGAAATGTAAAAGCAGCTGTGTTCATGAGCAGATGCGCTGTAATAGGAATAGCATCTGTAAAAAAATTTATATGTGCACCAACTACTGTCATTTGGACACATAACTTGCTTCTTACTTCTGCCTTGTTAGTTTTTATCCACTCACAAGCAAAGAACAATGTGGTGGAATAATGTAGGAGAGATGCCGCGGTCAGAAGGAAATATTGGGGGAGTTCTGGCATTCACGTCGTCGCCGTGATGTGAAAGTTTATCCACTAAATGCCAACTCGCTAAAGTGTGTTGTTCGCAAACGTGGACATGAAGAGTCATTATAAAATGTTGTCCTTACTCGGACGTGCGGTTATGATCTTCCATATTCTAACAGAATGGGTGGAGCTTTTCAAAATCCCGACTCATGCACGATGGCTGGCTAACAAGCTACCTCTTCTGGAGTAACTCGTGTCGGATTTGAATATCTTCCTCGGTTTCTTCGTCCAGCTCCTCCTGTTCGTCCTCGTCCACTGCTCGTGAATACACAGACAGCACTTCCCCGAAAAACGTTGCCATGATCTCTGACTTTGACACGGCTCTCAGCTGCAAATGTTAACGCAAAAAAACCGACTTCATTCAAGACGGCACCTTCTCAATTACTTCCGGCTACGATCAGCCAAAATAAAAGTGCAAAAGCAGATAGTAAAAAAAAAAAAAAAAAAAAAGTAACAAATCTAACATCGCTCACTCACCCACTACCCTTATTCGGTTAGTCATGTTACTCGGGGTCGCGGGAGTAGTTGAATTATATAGTTACTTCTAGCTTTATATCCATTACAACAAGAACATTCGTTAGTCTAGCAGCCCACTGTGAACTGTGTTCAAGTTCAAGTTCAAGTGAGCTATATTGCCGTTTTAGCTATTCGCAGGCTAGACATTACGCTTCTCCGGAACCAGGTGCTACCTGTAACATTAAAGTTACGGTCTGGCATGAAGGGTACGTGTGCGACATGGACAATGTTGTGACAAGAAAGTGAAAGTTAAGGAAAGACTTAAATGACATACACGTAATAAATCGATGCAGAAAAAACAGTGAAATTATACAGCAGAGTGCATGAAGCTGTTGAGGTTTTTGTCAAAGTATTCACTTTCTGCATCGCGCTTAAACGTGTTCAAGTATTCCCTTCCAATCCAACCGCGTGGCAGAAAAGCTGCGGTACCTTTATTTTGATACACGCGTGACCCCGCCCACCTTCAGGCTGCCGTACGCCCTCCACCCATCCTGCTGGAATACAGGAAGAAAGGCCGACCATCAAAGGAGCGAGGCTGTTGTAAACAGACCACCTTCAACTCTAGTCGCGGGTTAAGGCGCACGGTAAACGCATGAACGCTAAACAATGGGGTTTGGATACTTAAATCCAGCACACAAGAACATTTTACTCTGCGGGCTCTTTTTGCGCCTTATTTTTGGTGAGTATATGGCCTTTTCCTGTGTATTTAGCTAGCATGCTAGCTAGCAGAATAAGTGTGTGCTGCTCGCTTTGGCCGCGATTGTGACATCTGGGATCCTCACCACCAGTCCCGCACGATGCGACTGTTTCGCGTCTGTTGGGTGGATTATATAAAAGTGTACTCAAATAAGTATGTCTTTGGTTTACTGCGAGTTCGTTCTTTCTTTTTGTTAGCACGTCTTGCTATATTTCCCAATAAAGAGTCGTAACCAAACAGGTTTCGGTCCAGTGTTCCGAATGGGAAGTCACGTGAGTTTAATTCCCGCCCAGTTGCGTTTAATTAGGCGTTAATGTGAGGAGACGTTCATGCTGCTCACATGTTCGCGAGACACGCCTTTACACAGGCTGACAACGTCCACTGCCGACTGGATGCCGGCTAATATCCGGCTGAACGAATAGCTGCGCTGCAGTTTAATTGCCTGCTTTCATATAAAGTCGTAGCTGACCCGTACAGAGAGCTGCTCGGTCCTGGCACACTTGGGTGGGGTTGGGTGCGGTAATTTTCAGGCCTTCATCATTGATGTCATTTCTGATGTCGTTCGTCCTACAAACCCAGGTACTCTGCCAGTTTCAGCCATCGACGTGTACGCCCCAGACGAGCTCCTGGTGGAGAACGGCACCACCGGCATTCTGAAATGTTCCTTCAAGTCCAAGGAGGTGGTGAGCAGTGGAGCGACAGTGTCCTGGTCCTTCGTCCCTGAGGGCTCTTCGGAATCCGGAACGACCGTATGTGTCCGGATCTCGTTTCCCATGCCACTGACTCGCAAAGCCACAAAGAAACAGAATTTCACCCAGATACTGCCACATACGCAATTATTCTCTCTAAATAGGACTTTAAGCATGTTGCAGTGATCACATATAGCATTACTAGCTTGTCACGGAAGGGGATATATATTTTTTTTTATATATTTCTGCAAGTTATAAATAGTATAAACTGTAAAGGTTCCCAAGATTAACTGTTTGGGAATGGTCTATGTAAAAGTGTAAAACACACAACAATAATGATTAAAAAGTGAAAGTGTTAATAATGTTAACACTTTCTGAGTGTTGTTGATCTCGTCCCAATTCTGTAAGATAATGAATGATCTCCTTCAAGCAAAAGTCTACAGATGGAGAATCATATTGTATTGCTGCTCAGAGAACAACAGGATAACACAGGCTCTTTCTCTACACACACATCGTGTCATTGTTTCATGGAAATAAGGGAATTCTGTATTAAACACAGTTTTTGACGCTGGGGTTTCTGTTACGTTAACAATTTTCTTTTAGTGGTTTGAATTTTGTGCTGAATGTTATTGCATTAGTACCACTTAGCCACATGAAGTTTTCTTGGCCTAGTTAGTTGCTTTTGATCAAAATGTGGAACTCGGTGTGTCCATAGTTCTGTTTAGCGGTCATGTTAAGGTTGTTTATCAATTGTCTGTGTTTAATTGTCTGTGATTCTGTCCTGATTCTTGCAGTTCTTCCATTACGCTGGAGGAAAGCCGTACCCAGGAGATGTACCTCAGTTTAAGGAGCGGGTGCTGTGGGTAGGAGACCTGAACAAGAAGGATGCTTCCATCCAGGTGAACACGATGCAGTTCACTGACAATGGGACGTACTCCTGTGACGTGAAGAACCCTCCTGACATAGCAGGGACAGCGTCCCGTACCAAAGTGTGGGTTGTGATGAAAGGTAAACTTTTTATTGGGGTTTCTAAAACTTGCACATGCATCAACTAATTCACGAAATTTGGAATTAAATAATTTGTTAACCTTTTCTTTTTAAGAATAAAAAAGGATCAGTTGTTTTAGAGCTGATATCGGTAAATCACGACCTGATTGGAAGATTTTAAAGTCTTTAAATGGCCTGATTGGATTAAACATCATCTGACATAGTTTAAATATATTTTGCACTTTGAAGAAAACATCCTCCTCTCCTCTCACTTCCTCCCGCCCTCTAAAGCCTTTGATCTTGTTCTGCTTTGTTTTTCAGAGTCTTTACCTCCCAACAATGCCGGAATAATAGCAGGCGCAGTGATTGGTTCCATGATTTGTCTGTTTCTCATCGCCATTGTCTCGTATTTGATCATAAGAAGACAACAGCCGAGACATGACTACGAAGGGTAAGCTGTGCTTTCAGACTGCTAAACTCATACAGCGAGGTGTCCACAAGGTCTGCAGTGAAGATACCATAGCTTTGTAGGGTCTGATCATGTGATGTGGGGTCTCTGCATGAACCCTCTGTTGTGTACTACTACTACTACTACTACTACTACCGCTGCATTTTATTATAAACTAGTCTGCATGGCGTGTGACTGTCAAGCCGATTAGCAACAATAATTAAGCGTGTTTAGTGCTTGTGTTTTGCTTTTGTAACAAGTTTAATTAATGCAAAGTGGTGGTCAAATTCATATTCAGAGCTTCAAAGAAAATGCCCAGTTTACAATCAAATTTCAGACTAAATTTGTTGTAATTAGAATCATAGGTAGGAATATGGTATTTATTTGGAATTCCAGTGGTTCACATGGATACTACAGGAAAAGGGGAATGATCTGTGTAGCATCTAACCCGCGCGTCCATCTGCTGCCCTCCATCCACCTACTAACCCTTCATCACTGTATGTCCCGCCAGTGTTGTCCTCATGCTGCTTGTCCTCATGTCCATCAGAAGTTCTGATCAGAAAAAAAACAAAAACTGGCCATCGCAAGTGAGTAAGAAGTAAGAACATTAGCACCGAGAGCAAATAGGATGACAGGACAGGTACTAATGAATAATACTGACAGGCTAACCCATCGTGACGTTGCCTTGCTCTGTCTGCATTCTCCTGTCTAACATTTGCGGCTCAGTAGATTGATCTTCAAAGATTAATATCAGGAATATGACCATTTATATTGTTTTCATTATGATAACACAACTTAAATTGGCACCTTTGTCAAGACTTTGTCTGATATCTCATGACCGTGCATGTCATTTCTTCTCATACAGTTAGAATTATGGGTGTGTATTGGCAAGGATCTCACATTACAATACGTATCACGATATGACTTTTTATCATACATATTGCAATATTCTACAGTTCACTGAAAATGGTGAATCAGAGCTGAAAAACAAGATGCTGTGTGATCTGTGTTGATCACATAAAATTAATCATTCAGACATAACATAACTCAGAGCAGAGTTTTGGACTTTGTATAGAAAGATATCAATATTTTGATGTCCCTGTATTGATAAAATATCGCGATATATTGCTGTATTGATATTTTTGAACACCCCTAGTAACAATGTTATCAGTTTATACTTTCTTTCAGGCCACATGAAATCGGAATTGTGATCGGGACCCCAGTTCCGTATCTCTGCTGAGATGTTCTGCGTAGTTGTCAGGGTTTTAAGACCTTTGCTCTTGAGACTTCACAGCACGTTTCTGCTGATTTCGCTTTTTTTTTTTTGTACCTGCATTGCTTATTTGTTCCACGGTCACATTTTCTTTTCTGCCGTGAGCCTGAGGGCCATAATCACATGTCTTCATCTCATGTTCTTTGTGTCTGTCTCCACCTGTTTGTATGTCCATGTGTGCTCTGTGACAATCCTACCCAAAATGCCTGCCATTGCCACCAACGCAAACGTTCCATTCCACCCGAAACGTGCGCTAACTAGCTGCACCTCGGTTGAGAGTGCCAGCTCCCCAGCGCTGCGGCCAGGGAAGAAGGCTGAGTCGAGTACGGAGGGTTCGCGGTGTAGCAGCCCGTCGGCCCCAGTTCAGGTAGGACCTGGATCACGTGTTGCTGGGGTTGGTTTGTTTTCCTGTTTGGTATCTTCTCTTGCATCTGGGTGAAAAGGCAAGTGCAGGCAGATCTTTTATTTTTCCCCCTGGATGTCTGTTTAAGACCTTTCCTGCAAAGACTTGTACGCCGACTTCACGCAAGCTGCTTCTTGTTGGAATCAGACCTGTTTTCAAGTGGAATGCAGACTGTCACTCACCTCCTGCCTCGTTCCCACAGGGACCGGTGATATACGCTCAGCTCGATCACTCCGGTACCAAAAACGCAAACTCATTCCACAAGATGGAGCCAGTGGTCTACGCCGACATTCGCAAAAGCTGAACCATGACGCCACCCGCTGTGAGGCTGCACTTGAAGACTGTCTCCGGATGGATCATATTGGCCTTTTTCGGTATTAAAACATTGCATTTGTGGAGGGGCTCCTACGGACTTAATGCCATTGAACAAACTCCATCTAATCATCTAGATAAATCTTCATTTGTCTTTTATCCCCCATTTTTTTTAGGGTTCCTGTTATAGACATGGCTTACTTATAACACAACCAGATCCATTCACAGGCAGAAACACACACACACACACACACACACACACACACACACACACACACCTCCATGTAGATTTTCCTGATTTCACTACAGACACTTTGCCAAACATTTCCGTTGAGTAATTTTACATATTGCTAATTTGTCTAACCTGTCTGAACACATATAAATATGATTTTTAGAACATTAGCATGGACCTCCTGTACATTTTATAAGGTTTTAATTTCAGCCAATCAGCATTAAGTGTATGCTAATGTAGCTACGGACCTGACACTGTCTTAGAATTGTAAATACCATTCTAAAGAACTAACCACTTGTTAACCACTTGGTACAACCACCACCAGATACGAATTTTGGCCACAGCATAATGTGAAACAAATGATTTTGATTTATTGTACAAAAATGTTGCTTTTTTTAATTTATTAAGAAACCATGACTATTAATAGCATTAATGCTGGAATGTGATACTGTTCGAAATGTGTGGTTTTCATAATGTCTGAAAAAGAATCAAACCATCCTTGCTTTAAGCTTCAAAAATGGGCCAAAAAATATCAAACCGTATATAGATAGATTTTTTTTTTAATGTATTATATTTTCAGAAATCGTTTTTTAATAGGATTTATTTTAATGCCGCATTCACAGTTCACAGTATGGTTAGAAACATCTTAAGTCAAAACCACCACTGCCTATTGAAAGGGCTCAGCTCATTCATGTAGTTTTATCGCCGTTTGCATTCAGACGGCACTGAAACTGCCTGGTTGACTTGAGCTCTCAGCAAAGACAGATAATTCGAATCGCATTTGCCTTATGTGAGATATGTATTCATATTCAAATGTTATATTTGGTGCTACTGACTGCTATGTGAACATTGATGTATACTACATATAGTCTTAAAAGCCTGGGCAACCTCTGGAGCTGATAGCTGCATGATACGCATGGCTTTAGTAACCACCTTGCAGCTGACATATCCTATCCTATGTCTGTGATGTTTATGGATTTCCTTGTTTTATTATTATTATTGATTTTATACATTTTCGGGGCCGAAAAAGTGGTTGCAGATCAGCATCTCAGCTGCATATCAGCCCTCTGTCCTTCTTGTTTGGAGTAGTCTTATTTCCACAAACTGTATTCTTTTCACTGTAGCGAGTTCTTCTAAAACCTATCCAGGTGATGATGGTGAGGGTAACCCAGACTTGCATTATCCTGTCGCCAAATATTCTCTAGTCTTAAATATTCAGGTTTTAAATGTTTATTTGCCAAGTTTTCTTGTTTTTGGAGTCTTATCATTGCTTTATAAAGGGTTGTATCCTGTTATTATTTTATTTTTGTGTAGCTTTAAACCATTGGCAAGCTATATGTAATGAGATGACTGACATTCCCAAATCTAAAAAATGCTGGAGTTTTTCCCTCTAAGTCATTGATTCCGATCAAAAATGAAAGTTTTAGACTTCAACCACAGTTTTATTAACCATTCCACAGTAGTGATGAGAACTGGGTAGCGATGTGGGTGTTTTGTAAAGGCATTTATTCTTTGCGCTGAAAATGTTGTGTTGCAATGTCTGCACTATTTGCTGTGTATCAAATGCAACTTTCCTTATTGTTGTCCTGTAGAAAGAGACTCATTGTTGCGTGTGCGTTTTCTGTGTCTTAAAACTGGAACGATGTAAAAGTGGTTAATTAGTGCCTTTTGCATTTCATCTACTAACTGAAAAAACTGCAATGCTCTGTACGTACTAAAATCACATCACTGCAGATCTGTTTAGGTACATGAGTTTTGTGTATGAACTACGTGTGTACCTAAGGCTTTTTTTTTTTTTTTTTTTTTTTTTTATAAAATAAATTTAATTGAACACTTACATGGGTTGTGGTAATTTAACCTGATATGAAAAATAGCTAAACAAGCAATCCACTATCTCTTTCCACAGCCATTTTTCAATAAATACATCAGCAACTTAAATAATAATTAGTGCAACTTCAGCCACATGCTTAAATATCTTGTTGAGAACTTATTCAAATTGGCTCTTATTTTTCACCAAAGCTGGTGAAGCTTATTGGATCCCTACCAGAATTAACCCTAAACTGTATTTAACCATGGTGTCAGATCATTGTTCCTCAGTTGGGGAACCCCTGACCTCTTCCTTTATGACTGCTGCTGGTCTGATTTTCTTATATTAAGTTTCATTGAGGGTTAATATGTTGCCTAAAAAGGACATATATATATATATATATATATATATATATATATGAAAGCATTTTGTTTTGGGAGGTTAATTATTGACTAATCACCACTGTGGTTAGACACTTAGGGTTCGGTGTTTTGCTCAGGGACACTATGGTAGTAAGTGGGATTTGAACCTGGGTCTTCTGGTTCATAGGCAAGTATTTTTTTTAATTACTAGACTACTACCACCCTACCATCCAATCAGATTAAATCGCTGTGCTTTTGTCACCTGACAACTGTGTAATAGTCTAACATGTTGGCAGGTGTCAGGTTTCAAATAGTTTACTGTCTGTTTAATAATAAAAAATCTGTTTAGCTATTTTTGAAACCAGTAACCGGCAGTACGAATAAGTTTTGATTAGCTCCTTTTCCTGCTACCAAAGCAGAGGTCTGAATCCTGTGCATGGTGAGCTGGGACCTCCATGAGTCTGACTTGTTTTTCCAGCACATCCCACACATCTGGAGAATTTGGAGTTCCTCAAATGAGTACTGTGGAAAGGTGCACCTGAAAAACAGCTTCTTGAAAGGTGGATGAGTAGTCTGCAGCTCTCTATCTGTCCATCTCTCTATCTCTGTTTAATGTTTGTGATTCTTTGGAAACCGTCATGAATCTTGTGACCTGACGAACACCTCGGCGGATCGGGATTCAAACCGGCAACCTTCTGATTAAGGGGCTGCTTCCTTAACCGCTAGGCCACCACTGTCCCTATTTGGTAACAGGACAGAGGGGAACATATAGCAGGCCCTCAGCCCCATCTGCACAAACCACGACAGTAATTCAACATTGATGAGCCCATCTGAGACCCACACAGAGCTCCCAGGAATACAATCAAATTATCTCACAATCACTATCTTTTTTGTCTTTTTTAGATGTTTCCTGCACATTCTCCAGATCCTTGAATGGGAAATAAATACTTCTGCACACTCTGAACATCAACAGGCCATGTTTTATTTTGAAATGGGTACAGTGTAATGTAGGATGAATGTTTTACAGTGTGGATGTGGCCTGTCAGGATTTTTCTGGCATGCTCCCTTGAGCCAATCAACAATGCCTTACTGTACACATAAAAATCAAAGTAGCTGTCCTTCAGTGAGTCTGTGCTTGAAGCAGTCATGGAATTAAGGAGTAAAGTATTATTTCACTTAACATTTTGTTTAAAGCACAACATGAATAATGCTGTACAGCATGAAGAATAACTAGATTATATATTATATAATAAGAATAATTTAAATAAATTAAAGAGAGGCACTTTTACAAATCACACTTCATCCTGGTTGGAGCAGCAAACGCGCTCAGGTGACGTTTTTCCAGCACATCCCACACATCAGATTGAGATCTGGAGAATTTGGATTTCCTCAAACGAGTACTGTGGAAATGTGCACGTGAAAAACAGCTTCTTGAAAGGTGGATGAAAGGTCTGCATCTCTCTATCTGTCCATCTCTCTATCTCTCTCTATCATAAATGTTTAATGTTTGTGATTCTTTGGAAACTGTCATGAATCTTGTGACCTGACGACAATTTCTAAGGAACTGGGCAGAGAGGTAATCTGAACACCAACATGCTGGGGTGGGGGGAGATCCCCACTTCAGCTTTCATCTAAATTCCAAACGGAACTAAGGTCACATCACCACAAACTGGGCATGTGTGATACCACTGGTTTCCCATTTGATCCGATACCAACTAAAATTCAGGTTGGTATCGGCAATACTGATCCAATACTTAAATTGTATACAAAAACTAAATGTGATTGGAAAATCGAGCTAAAAGGTGTGTCCCCATAAGTGGATCAGTGGAGGTCTAGTGGCCTCCCCGTAATCAGAAGGTTGCTGGTTCGACTCCCAATCCGCCAAGGTGCCACTGAGTGCACCACCGTCCACACCCACTGCTCCCCGCATGCCTGTCATGGCTGCCCACTGCTTACTAAGGGTGATGGTTAAAAGCAGAGGACACATTTCATTGTGTGCACCGTGTGCTGTGCTGCACTGCAGTGTTTCACAATAACAATCACTTCACTTTCATAAGTGTGTGTGTATGTGGGGGGGGGGTGAGTCTGGATGGAACACAGACCGTTTTTCTTAATGTTGGAGAAAATCAAAGCGTCCACACTGGTGTACAAGACCTTAACTCTTGTATTTGAAAACATCATGTGAAAATGTATGGGATGCATTGATATCGAGGCACTGATAATTGTAAATGAATTGAATTGTGAGACCAGTGAAGGTTCACACCTCTATTATAAGGTAAATTTTTATTTGTATTTTTCTGAACTTTTCCAATGCAACCAAGTCAAATCTAGAACAATGAGCAGATCCTGGTTTAAATAAAGGTTTGACATGATGCTTTTGGTAACAGGACAGAGGGGAACATACAGCAGACCTCAGCTCCCCTGGGGAGTTCATCACCAGAACATTAGAGGGGCACTGGAGACGCTTGTCCATCTGGCCCTCAGCCCCATCTGCACAAACCACGACAGTAATTCAACATTCATGAGCACATCTGAGACCCACACAGAGTTCCCAGGAATACAAACGATCAAATTATCTCACAATCACTATCTTTTTTGTCCTAGATGTTTCCTGCACATTCTCCACATCCTTGAATGGTAAATAAATACTTCTGCACACTCTGAACATCAACAGGCCATGTTTTATTTTGAAATGGGTACAGTGTAATGTAGGATGAATGTTTTACAGTGTGGATGTGGCCTGTCAGGATTTTTCTGGCATTACGCTCCCTTGAGCCAATCAACAATGCCTTACTGTACACATAAAAATCACATTTATAACATCCTTTTAACAAGTAGCTGTCCTTTAGTGAGTCTGTGCTTGAAGCAGTCATGGAATTAAGGAGTAAAGTCTTATTTCACTTAACATTTTGTTTAAAGCACAACATGAATAATGCTGTACAGCATGAAGAATAACTAGATTATATATTATATAATATTAAGAGTAAATTAAAGAGAGGCACTTTTACAAATAGAGTATTAAAATCACACTTCATCCTGGTTGGAGCAGCAAACGCGCTCAGGTGACGTTTTTCCAGTTGAACAGGAAGTGGTCTGCATCAGGATTTTTTAGGTGTGTGCTGGGTGATGGTGACGCAGCCGTGGTAGCTGACACACCGTGACATGGGCAGCTCCTTGGACAGCAGTCCACTATCAGGACAGAAGGACCAAACACCGTCTACTGCTGCAGCGCACTCATCGCGGCCGCCCACGATGAAGAGTTTTTCATTACAGACTGTGAGCCCACAGCTCTCCTGAGAGACAAGCACACGGGATCAACAGACGGAACGTTAATGTCCTATAAACCATGGGGGCACTCATGCTTTTAAAATGCAGTAGAGGTTTGAGAATGACGTTGCTCTGGATAAGGGTGTCTGATAAATTGCAGAAATGTAAATGTAATGGTTTTTCCAGCTCTTGTTCTTTGCACATAAATGGAGTTATAACATAATGACTATCCTAATAACATTGTGTAGGTTCTCCTTCTTCCTTCCTTGGACCACCAATGGTCGGACCATGCTATGACCCAGCTGCAGTAAAAGCTCAAATGCTTCTGCGTTCAGTAGAACAGTTGCTGAATAATATGTCCCTCCCTCTGCCCCCTGTCCTTGGACAGGATTATTCACGTCATTGGATGGTGGTTATTATGTTGTGGCTGATTCTTGGTCAACTCGTCCCATTTCTACTCTCATATTGGTTTGCGTGTTCAATTAGTGCTGATCCTGCAACTACTACATGAAGGTGATTAACCACATACCACTTTCATAGGCAAGTTAGCAACTTTGCCCCAGGAGTCGTTGCTCGGGTTGTAGCTGTAGATCACATCCAGCAGGCCACCGACTACGTAAATGATGTCATTGTGGGCGATGGCGCTGATGCACCGCTGTGAAAACGGAGTTGGGGCCATGCACTCCCATTCGTCTGTGGATGGATCGTAGCGCTGTACCTACAACAGGAGGACGGAGGGTGAAGAACACCAGTCTGCGGAGCGCAGTTCCTCCATAATTACAAGGAGAGCCTGTAGACACCGCTTATTACAGGACTGGAGCTGACATGTCACACGCTGCAGGCGTGCAAAAACAAGAGCCCAGTTGGCTGATGGCTCAATTTACACTGATTGATGTTCTTTATCTTTTTAGGATGCTCACCTTGTCTGAGTTGTCTTTTTCACTCACCGCCCCTCCAATCACATACAGTTTACCGGCACAGCTTGCTAATGCAGCTGAGCTAACAGGAAGCAGCAAGGGGGCAACTTTGCGCCACTTGTTGTCGTAGGCGCTGTACGCCTCCACGCTGGATAGCCTCTCCTGGCCATTGTAACCCCCCACGACGTATAACTACAAGTTAAAAAAGAAAAAAAAAAAAAGTCATGGTTATCCAGCTCTTCTGAGCAAAGTGTTGCCCAGCATCACCTGGGGCAAGAAACTTGCCTTCCCAAGAAGCGCGCCCATCTTGTGGCGCCACCTGCCCTGATTCAAAGAGCCGACCCGGACCCACTGGTCAAGCTGGGACATGTATCTCCAGACATCCACGCTGTTCAGGGCACCACCTGGCAGAGCAGAGGATTTATTCACGAAACAACAGGGATTCGGGCCGGAGGTCAGCGCGGTGCCGGGCGCTACCTGAGACAAGGACGTCATTCTGAAATTCACAACATGCAAATTCAGACTTGGAGTATCCGGGTATAGAGGCGCCTGACATCCACTCATTGGAGGTGGGCTTGAACATTTCTGTGAAGGACAGTCTTGAAAAGCCATTTCGGTCACAGCCACCAATCACGACAATCATCTCTGCTCTGTCTGATGACCTAGACAGGAAAGATCAAGTTTTGCCTGATAATCATGAATTAATCAACAGCAACAATAAGTTGATTGTTATAGATTTTCATATATATTTCAAAAAATAACGATGGATTTGTGTTTATTTTTCCATCAGATAATATTGCTTTTTTTTTTGGTGGTCAGTAAAATATATTAAAAATGTCAGCAGACAACATCCACATTCGTGCTGACCTTCTAGGCTTTGTCCTGTGAGAATGCACCTCTCTTCCAAACATGTGGTATCTCCTGGCTTCAAGAATCAGAGGCCTGCACTCGGGGCAGTCCTGGACGATGCTGTCACTCTCTACAGAGTTCAACAAGAACACGGGATCCAGCAGAGGCAGGTGGACGAGCTCCAGCAGTTCCTTCAGTTCTCCCTTCCTACTGGTGGGCTTGTGGTGGACCCACTTGAGCACGGCTTTCACCAGCACCTCCTCACTTTGCACCTGCATCTGCTCAGAGGAAAGCAGCTTCTTCACTCGATCTTTGGGGAGGCTTGTGAACTCTTCGTGTTGATAAACCTGAGTGAAGTTCTGAAACAGCATCTTCTGGCACTGCTCAGCCAGTGGAGTGAGGGTGTAGAAGCTGGCAAAATCCATCAGGCCAAGGCAGTTGGAATGGTCCACCTGTTTCTCCAAGAACTGGATGCAGACCTTCCGTAGCACAGTGACATCAAGAAGATCTGCAGTCTGGAAAACCATGGCCACGTTGCCCTCATTGATGTTCATCAGTCCTTCGTACATGAAATTTAGCACAACCTCCAGAGCCGTGCTAGAGATGCCATTCATTTGCACCAGGTGTTGGTGCTGCTCTTGGAGCTGGCTGCTGAACATGGTGCGGAAGTAGCTGCTGCTGGCGCTGAGGACAGCACGATGACATGGAAACTCCTTTTCCTCCACCTGCAGCACCACGTCAGTGAAACTGCCGCTCTGCCGATAGAGGTTCAAGATCTGCAAGACTTGCTCTGCATGAGAGGGTCCGCTGCAGAAGTTGTCCTTTATTCTGCAGTCATCTTGTCCCTCTTTAATGGTCCCAGACCCCATAATGGAAGGATGTACAGCTGAAGAAATGAATTCTATGTTAAAATCAAAATCACCATGACTAAATGTGACATAAACATAACATCGACACAGACAATAAGGACATGCAGGATGCACATGAGTGCCAGTCAATAGAATCAGCAGCTGTGGCCCTAAAATGTTGCCAGATCTGAAAAACAGTACACCAAACACCAAAACAGAAAAATCTCCCTCAAACCATATAAAATGCTTCAAAGTGACAGGCTTTGCACTTTATCATGACAATTAGCACTCAGTTGTGAAGAACAATAAAGATTGTGTTCAGACTCTTATATGGCAGCATATTATTGAGATGATCTGAGGTTCAGTTGGTTAGAAATATTAAAAAATCTTTCTATTCATAAATAATTATTTTGGACAATTTTGTGGATTGTATATATTTTTACTGCTATAGGTAATTTTTATTATTATAGGTAATTACCATCTGTGATTTCACGGAACAAAAAATATATATGTTTAAATGTATGCCATGTCCGAGGAAAAATCTCGGATCTGGCAACACAGTGTAATGCAGAAGGAGAGAATCACAGAAGGACTACGGCAGTGTCCGACGTGTTAAAGTGGATCGTCAAATTATAAAAAAAAACATTTTACCTACTAAACATTTACAGCGGTGCAATTAATTTTACCCATTTGTATTGATTAAGTATGCAATTTACAAAATAAACTTCATTAAACTGAATGCAGCAGACAAATTGTGCATAACAAAGCTTTCTAAAAATGTTTTCACGTGAGATGAATAAAGAATTGCAATGATAAATGATAAGCATTGGTAATGGGTTGATGCTGGACACTCTTTAATAAAAACCTTGTATGTTGTATAGGACTCACCTTTGTCCAGATGATGGTCTGAAGTGATGTAAAAAGCCCTCACACATGTCAGCCTATAGACGGACGCACTTCCGTCTAATATGCAGGGTACGGCTGTTGGGGGCGGAGCTTGGCTCCATTTCCACACAAAGGCGTGGTTCAATTAGGGACCGCCCATCATCACAGAAAAGAATGTGGAGGCAAAGAAAAACCCAGACAAGCAACTTTTTACATATGTGCCAAAGTAGCCACCTACTGGGAACAAATTTTCAAAAGAATTTTAAAATGTTAATTTTTTTAGTCCAGACATTTTTAATTAGCGTTCAACTCTATATTTTATAAATTGGTATGCAATTGACACTTGACCTGAGCACATTGCAATACTATTCTTTTACTGCAGATTTGATGGAGATTTAGGTACGTACATTTTTAGTTTGCGATTGCAAAACAATCCTGTATATTATTGCAATTCTGGAATGTGGAAAGAAGAATATTTATAGTGGAAAACAGACCGAGTTTCCATAGCCCTCCAAGAGCAAGTATTCTTTATGTACATTGACGAATGTAGATATCTGTCCCTTCAATACTAAAATGACATCCACTAGGTGGCACTGTGGCGTGCTGCATGCTGTGCTGTAAATTTAACAATTTATTATTCCTGATTAATTTTCTAAGGACCTCCAGGACATGATTTTGCGTCAACCAACCAGTTGAGCGGAGAATTTAGTCATAGATCTGCTACCTGGCTTTTAGGTTAGATCAAAAATCCGCATTTCTGCATTTCTATTGTTCAACAGGCGAATATTGATGTCGTTTTTAATTCTCGCATTCTTATAACAAAATGAAAAGAAACACGGATGAATAAATAAAGTATCTGCTCCCTTTTTTGGAATTCTACATCTTTTCGCCGCTAGGGGGCGCCGTTTCACGCTCTTCCTGCCAGCGGGTTTGTCGGCTCCTGCCTGCCCGCTACAGACCCGTACAGCTGCTCTTCCTGGTGGCTTAAAGGAAACTGTTTACCAGCTCCAAAAATACTGAATTTATAAATTATGGTGAGTTTAAAATCCAATTAACGTTTAATTCATCCAGTGTATTTTATTGTTTTTTAAAGATAGATTTAATAATATCGATGTTTCGACATTTTGCACTTGTTATTTGATTAAAGTTTCGGACGAGCCCGTGTCCTGTCGCGGACTTCGTTATGCTGCGAAAAGAAAGTAAAAGCTCGTGGCCGCTCATGAAGGAATTCGACGCCAGAAGAAGGGAATCCCCGTGACGCGCGACATGGGTCCTGCAGGTACGTTCCGCATCCTCCTCCTCCTCTTCCTCGGGGTCTGGTCCTGTCCTGTCCATCGGCCTTCGTGCCGTGACACAACCTGTGGTCATCTGAGGGGGAATTCCTGAGAGAGGGAATATTCCCTTCCCGATCCCAAATAAGGAAAAGGGGGAGTATAGGAAAGGAGGTGGGGAACAATGCTGCAGGATGGAAGGTGGTAGCTTGAGCCATTGAGGATGTGAGATGGTCCCAGGAGCAGCTGGAGAGAGTTGCGCTTCCCAGCACAGGTAAAACAGTGCTTTCTCCAGACAAAATTAGTTTGCATCTGTCGCTTTGTAACTTTAATATCTTTGGTCTGTGTTGTCTTTCGTACGACAGGAAGATAGACATTTCTGCAAAATTGTCAGATCTGTGTCAGATATGTTTTTGACTTTTGTCTGTGGGTGTTTCCTTCCACGTCAAATTTTAATGTTAAAAAATAAGCCGTGAGCACATTTCTGCATGCATCATGTTGAAGTGCACAGTCATAGGTCAGACTGTTATTTGGCGAGCAGCTTCCTCCACCCTGCCACAAGAAGTAGTTTACTGGGGCCAGAAGATCAGGAGGTTCACCCACATGCTTCTCGACTCTTCACAGCACCATGGGAGCTCGCCTCTGGATGATTTTGGCCCTTATGGATGCAGCAGCCTCATCCTTACACCCGCAGCAGCTCTCCCGTTGCCGAGTGGTAAGTTGGATGGCGACCAGATACAGCCAGATCATACACACATAATCATAAAACAATTTCATGTACATTGCTTTGAGAAAGGAGCGTGGAAGCCGCTTTTTGAGTCGAGGAGAGAAGGAATTCCAGCTCTTCTAAGAATGCTGCGCACAGCATCATTGTTTGTCTGAGTAATTGGGAGCAGACACACACACTTTCTGTTCCCAGCTGGCTTTGGCTTTGTCTGGTGGAAGTATGGACATAAACAAATGCATGTTTTTGCTCCAGCGCCATATTTGGAAGAGCCAAGGGGCTCGTGAAGTCTGGAAACAATAAATGAAATGTGGGAGGCTTGGAGCTGTAATCGTCTCACTTTAACTGTTGATCTGCTTCGTCCGGAGTGAAAACAGGACTGTGTGAGAAAACATTTTCAGGATTGCGTGCGCTATACTGCATTATTAAAAAATGAAGTCATCAAATTAAGATTGGTCTTTTTGAAACCGTCTCCAGTGTGGATCTGTCACGAAGCGCTGGTATTAGTAGCAGTAGATTCTATAGATAAAAGACTGTTATTTGCATTAAAATACGATCAAAATGATGTACAGCCTTGTGCAGACATTGTTAATATTGTGCTTGGTTGCTGGAAATGGCTGTTAACGAGTGCAATATCTGCATAAATGTAAAGCGTTCCGTCATCAGCAACAATTACTCTTGGGTTTTAATGGCTGCTGTGTTCACTTTATCAGCTTGATTGATTATTAGGAATCTCAGTAAAGCTGAAAACAGTTGCAGTTGTGAAAAGTAAAGTGATTGTCACTTGTGATGCACAGCAGCACAGCACACAGTGAAATTTGTCCTCTGCATTTAACCCATCACCCTGAGTGGGCAGTAGGCAGCCACTGGGGAGCAGTGTGTGGGGACGGTGCTTTGCTCAGCAGCACCTCAGTGGCACCTTGGCACATCGGGATTCGAACCGGCAACCTTCTGATTATGGGGCCCTTTCCTTAACCGCTAGGCCACCACTGCCAGAAGATAAGCTTCTAATTCTCCTTTCGATCTTCTTTCACCAGAATGATACAGCTGTGTACTGCAACGGCATGAATCTGGAGGCCGTCCCAGATGAGCTGCCCCCTGACGTCCGCAAGCTGGACCTGTCGCAAAACCTCCTCCAAAACCTCACCCACGGCCTGCTGGCGGCCTTCGCCGCCGTGAGCCACCTGAACCTCCGCGCCAACAAAATCCAGTTCATTCAGCCGCACCTCTTTAAGGACATGACCAACCTGCAGGAGCTGGACCTGTCGAAGAACGACCTGGAAGCCTTCGCCCTGCAGAAGTCCGACGTGGGGCCGCTCACCGCGGTGCGGCGGCTCGACCTCTCCAGTAATGGGCTGTACACCGGCATGAGCGACTATTTCCTGCGCGAGGCTCCAGCACTCACAAGCCTGTCGTTAGCCAGCAATAGCATCACCAAAATCAACAAGGACACTTTTGCTGGATCCTCGGCCCTCCGCAGCATCGACCTGCAGAACAACGTCATCCTCGAGATTGAGGAGGACGCCTTCGACGCGCTGCAAGATCTCTCCGATCTCAATTTGTCCACGAATTCCATAACTTGCATCGCCGACTTCAACCTGCACCGACTCAGGTCGCTCAACCTCAGTAAGAACAGCCTGGAGCTCTTTGAAGCTGAGGTGGAAACCGATGTGGAGTACCAGCTGCGTTACCTGGACCTGCGGGAGAACAAGATCCACTACTTTCCCGTCCTGCCCTGCAGGAACAGGTTAATTTTTCTCGACTTGTCTCGGAACCGCCTGATGAGCGTCAACACTAACGGCACGGCTGAGGAGGAGGCCGCAGGTCATCAGAACCTCTCCGAGCTGCTCTACCTCGACCTCAGCCACAACCAGATCCACGCTCTGCCGGCCGCCTTCTTTCAGTGCATGCAGAAGCTGGAGACGCTCAACGTCAGCAGCAACTGTCTGAGGGACTTCGGCGTGAGCGGAGACGTCCCCATGCATTCGCTGAGAACCCTGGACCTCAGCTTCAACAAGCTGCGGAACGTCTCGTTCGGGGAGGACACTCTCCGCGCCCTGGAGAGCCTGTACCTGCAAGGGAACTATCTGAGCAGGCTGGACCCCGACATATTCCGCCGGCTGCCCCAGATCCGGGAACTGCATCTCCAGCGCAACGACTTGAGCGTCTGCGCCCACGAAGGCGGGGACGAGCCGCCCGGGTGCGTGTCGCTGTCCTCGATAAGGACGCTGAACTACTTGTACTATTCCAAAAGCAGCCCGGCGTCAGTGCCGGCCCACGCGTTCCGCGGAAGTCCTCTACTTCTCCTGGACCTGTCTGGGAACCCCAGTTTGCAAATCGACGCGCTTGCGTTCTCTGGTCTGGAGACGTCCTTGACGCGTCTGTCCCTCAAAGAAAACGACCTGCGTTCCTTGGACGCGGACCTGTACTTTTTAACTTATCTGGACTTGTCCTTCAATAAACTAACAGCAGTTCCGTTGTGGAACAAAGAGTCGTCGATCGAAGTGCTGAACCTTCAAGGCAACAGTCTGGTGACGCTGGAAGAGGACACGGTGTCCACGCTGGGACAGAGGCTGAAAACTCTCTACCTGAGTTCCAACCCCTTCAACTGCTGCAGCAACTCGTGGCTCCCCGCCCTGGTCCAGGAGTTCAAGGTGGACATTGCCGACATTGACGCAGTGACGTGTGCCTACGAGCGAGATTCCGAGCTCGGCCAGATCGACATCAGGGGCGCGTCGCAGGAACCCTGCCAGACCCTGAACAACAGCCGGCTGGCCGTCATCGTCATCGTGGCCACACTGCTGGGGCTGATCGTGGTGGTGATGCTGCTCCTGAAACTGTGTCACTCCAAGAGGTGCAGGCTGAACGACAGCTTTAAGGCGTGAAACACCAAACTGATTCGAATGAAGAATTATGGCGTGAGAAATGTGAAGAAATGGAAAATTTTTAGGATATATTTATACATAGACATCATACTAGGCATCAACATTTAAGGGTCAATTTGAAAAATTGGATAAGAATGTTTTGTAGACACTACATGTATCTTTTGTATTTATTTTCTTTTGCACTTTAACTATTGAATGTGAATATGAACAGATTCCAGCGGAGACACTATTTCTATGGAACGGACAGTGAATAGCTGCATGGACCTATGATATGTTCCACGTGCGTTCGTTTCCATCCACCGTGACTACGGAGAGGACGCTTATCAGGATCTTTGACTTCTCCTATGCAGTGGCGTAAGATATCAGCCGACTGGTTTATAAATCTGACCCGAGGAAGTAAAGCCGATGGGACGCCCGCAGAAGCCTTGTTTTTACAGCTTGCTGGGCACTATAGTTACGTTTCCTGTTTTTGATTGGCCCGCTGATTGAAATTGAGGGTCGGCCGGGAGTGATTAAGAGGTAATTCAGTCAAAATTGCCAAATCGGCAGCCATTTCAAGAATGCGTGTCCTGCTGGCTGGGTACACAAAACTCCGATCTAAAACACTGATATGGCTCGTCAAGTAAATTCACTGGTCTTTTTTTTTTTTTTTGGACAAGCACAGTGTGTTCTCATCTATATTAACAAGACCTTCTAAAATAGATGAAGGAAGATCCCCGGTGAGGGAAGTTCTCCGTCTTCTGGCATATTTTTAGTCATTCAGAGGCGTAAAAACTCACCTTGTCCTGTTTCCTCTTGGTCACACTGACTCATGACGATCACCTCTTCTGCTTTTCATTGTAGTTCACATGACGAGGGCCAACCAGAAAGCCCTAAAGGTCACATTAAATCAAAGTGACAGGTCACCTGGTCCTCACAGAAACTGAAACAAACTGTTTTTGTGTCCCACAAGTATGAAGGATTTTTGTGTATATGATGTAAATTCATGTAATTATGTTCTCTTTGTATTTTCATAAGTAAATTATCTGCAAACGCAGTTTTCCGTCTTCAATTCGTGTCTGTAACAACTGATTGCATCTTGATTGCTGAACCATGGTTGTGTCTCTGAGGACTGTCGATTTTAGGACAAATCTCAGTTTAGAGCATAGCAAATGTTTAAAGTCTGCAACAAAAAAAGTGGATAAAGACATACAGTCGCAAACCAGCTAACTTGCCACTCTCTGGGCTCTTTGACTATGAGGAAGCCCCAGTACCCAGAGGAAACCAGGAAGATGTGGAAACCGCACCCAGACTGGCTCTCAAACGTTGGACCCTAAAGTCATAAGCTGGGACAGACGGGCTGGGATTGTCCGTTTCCCTCACAACCCCCCTTCTTGTCCAGTAATGTCCTCTGTTGTCTGCTGCCAGGATGAGTTTCTGATGGTCTCCCCTGGGATGGGGCGCTCTGTTTTTCTGCAGTTAGGCTGACCTCTGAAAACAGGATGCAGGCTCACAGGAAACACCTCAGGACACATAAATATAAACTGCCAAGTTATTAGAGACAATCTGAGCCAGGTCTGCCAGAGCAGGACAGCCTCTGCTATGCATTCCTTAACCACCCTCTAAATAAAAATGAAAATATAGAACGTTTTTTTGGGCGTTACTTTGCTATGGGACATATGATATGGAGTTTCTGACGCTCAGGACCGGTGCTTACATGACGCCAAATCTCAGCTGTAGATAGAGTTTCAGGTGAAATGTTCACAATTGGGTTCAAAAGCTTGGATAATTACACCGCACAAGAAGAGAATTGCATGACGGGGGAGAAAACGTCCATTGTCTGTCCAAAGTCTGTCAGATTAAGGCTTTTGTTTGGCGATGCCACAGGCCCTGTTCCTGCAACAAGACCTCAACGTCTGTTCAAAGACAAAGCTAAATAACGCTATAATGTGCCATTAGCGTTCTTCCCCGAGAAATTATACACAATTTTTTTGAGAGCTTTGAAATTTTACGCTACGGAAAGCATTCCACGCATTGTTTGTAATAAAGTGTCCAACACATTTTTTTGAGGTCTACAAAGACCCTCAGTAGATAATGCGGTAATTTCTCTTGGTATTTGGCTGAACCACGTCAAGCACCAACATATTACAAATGTGCAATTGATTTCTTTGTTTATGAGTAAGGCTCATAAAGCGCCATGCAATTGAAGTTCTCTGTTTTCTGGAGGTGGCATGTTATAGTGGCATTTTCCTTGCAAAATTGAAAAATATGATTAGAAGTTAATAAGTGATTTCTGTTGGGATCATTCAACATATAAGCAGATGTTGAGCTCCAGTGATGACTGCGAACAAAGTTCCCATAATTTGGTTTGTTCTTGTAATGGAAATCTGCAAAAGAAAAAAAGAAAATGTTTGCTTGCTGTTGTCTGTAACATCCCCCAATCCCATCCTTCCAAAAAAGAACAAACAAAGATGGTGTGTGAAATCCCTTGTATCGACACGTGATGAATGTGTCTAAAGGAGACAAACTAACTCCAACGAACATGTGCACATGAAGATCTACACTTCACTTACTCTTCATCCCCTGGCTCATGATGATTGAGTTTGACGTACTGTTTTGTCACCAACCTGTTGTTCTGGATCAAGAGATCCTGGGTTTATGGTTCCTGACAGTTCAGGTTCCGTGTTCGCTGTGTGAAAAGTTTCCAGCCAAGATCTTCTTGGATGAGACCTCTCAGCTGTTGGGGTTTCGTCCTTTCATCCACCCGTGTGTTCTGCTTATCAGTTTGGAAAAACATGCTTGACAGAACCAACATGTCCTCCTCAGTCAGACCATTAAGATGTGCAATGTGAAGGAGTGCGCTGTGAGAGCAAGCTGTTTCCTGTGGAAGTGAAACGGTAACAAATAATCATGTGTAAGTTTGCAAAAGTGTATTAATTATTCACAGTATAATTAGAGCAATATTGTTGATTTAACTTGAATTTACATAAACATTTATTGAGTGTACCACAGATAGGGTATGTGATTGTTATTTTAGAGTTAAGAGTGCTTATCTGTCATTTTTTTATTCAGAAACATGACAATTAAATATTAGTTTCCTCTCTTCTAAGAGGCTATCTTGTATCAGAATTCAGTATTAAAGTTTCATTCAGTGACGTGGCCTCACATCTCCAAGGTTGTGAGTTGGATTCCCAACTCGGACCTTGTGCAGGCGGAGTTTGCATGCTTGTCCTGTGTTGGTACAGGTATCTTCCAAGTTTCAACCAAACTAATTTGCACACAGACATACTTCAGAGGCTGTCAACCATGAATGAATATCATAACGAACAAATCCCAAAATGTCCCCAAATATTCTATATCAAAAGTTATACAAGGCACTATGAAGTGGATTTTTTTCATTTTGAAATATTAATACATAAAATAAAAGTTTTGTATATTTACACTTTTAAAAATCATCACCACATCAGAATAGCAATGTTTGTTTTGTGTATAGTTTGCAGTTTTCCCTGTAAAACTTCAACAACTGGATTCAGTTTTGAGGCAAAAATCTCCTGTTGATGTTAAACTTTGAAAGATTATGACTAAGTAGCATGCACCATGCACCATGCACCATGCACCATGCCCAGGTCAGACAAAAGTTGGACAGCTCGCATTTATTTCTTGTGCTTCTGGAGGAAATACGTTGGTGCCCAGTGTTTGTCACCCACTGTGCAAGATTTCGTTTTTCACAGAAAGACAACGGATGAGGCTGTCCAATGACAAAGCCTGTGTGCGTGAAGCAAAGTCATGGGATTCCTGAAATGAAAATGAAAACCACGCAGAGCTGCCATCTGCCTTGTTTACGAGACGCTTAGTGGTCATTGTGAGGCGGGATTAAACCCGCCAAAGCGGATTATTTATACTGATAATCACTGTTTTCATGAGTCACTGAAAGTGTGAGATATGGGTAAATGGTTTTGGTGGAACAGATGTGTTTTTTTCGGTCTCTGGTTGTTGGTGTTTGTGTCTCTGCAGTTTTCGGTTTGGTCAGGACCACTCCGGCGACGTCGTGCACATGACTTTCTGTACACAGCTATACCCCTGCCACCGTTGTGGTCAAAAACAGGAGCACCCCTGCACCTCCATTCCTCAGAGGAAGACACATTATCCTATTGACTCGGTAGGAAGGCCAACGCCCTCTCTCATTACAATGAGGAGACCCTGTTCCCCTGACTTAATCCTGCCCATGCCGCCCATCCAGTGCAAGTGTTCTCAATGATTTATATATTTTTCTTTCAAGACATGACCTTTCAAGGGCTGTGAAATGTTTCTCCTTCCTCGTCGTACGAACACAGTTTATGTGGCCATGTTTTGACAGATGTCTTTAAAGTTGATATCAAGGGAACTGTGATTAGATTATCCCCCCATTCACCAACATCTTTACAAAAAAAACATATATATTCTCAAAAAACAGGAATTGTTTTGTCCTCAATCCAATCATTAGTTATATACTACCAGTCAGAAGTCTGGACACACCTACTCTGTGGTGGTTATAATGGAGCCATTTTGAAGAATCCAATGCTAAAAACAGATTTAATTATTTTTTTGTAGCAAGAGAAAGTGAAGTATGTTGAATCTGATGAATATGTTTTTTCAGAGTCACCTCTATGTAGCTTCATGGCTGCTTTGTTCACTATTGTCATCATCAGATTAACATGAATGAATGATAAGAAATGTTCAGCATAAACCTTCAGGACTGTAGGAAACCGTCTGCGATCTCCAAAGGTGGAGAGAAGACAAGAGTGTGAAATGCTGCCATCACAGCCAAAGCTCCCTGATTTGGAGAGACGCAAATCTTCAACATTTTTAAGCCATGGGAAGGGAGCCCAGCGAGACAGCGCTTGAACTTGGTCCAAAAAAAAGCACCGACCACCCCTGTGCATATTTTTCAGTGTCCCATTTGGTCCCTCTACAGACATTAACAGCTCCAGGGCAGACAGCAGACCTTCTAAGCAGGACAATGCTGGAGAGAAGAGGGCCAAAAAGGGAGTGAAATGGCTTGTTTTCCCAACAGCTGGAGATGAATTACTGTCTCTTACACAAGGTGTTGCATAAGAAGGTGGCCGCAATCAACCCTGCACTGATGTGTTTTCCATGTGAGGGTGAGTGAGGGCATTTCCAAGCTGAATATCAAGTCTAGTACACATGGGGTCCTATTCATTTTGTTTTAGAGAACTTTTTGTAAGAATGGCATAGAGCTATAGAACATAGAACGAATGAGCCAACCAATGAGAGGAGCTTTGATCAAAGCACTGCTGTTTCTGGCACCAAAGTGGCAACAAAAACTTTTCATTTCCTCTGATCTCAGTTTCCTGCTTTATTCCCCTGTTCATGGTGTTTACGATGTGGCTGCAGATAAGAGCGAAGCGCTGCTAGTTTGGGGCGGACTAATTGGAAGCAGACCCCAATCACTTTCCTCGGCGGTCATTACTGCTGACTCACAGATGACCGCTCACCTCTGAGTAAGGAAGACGCCTCCCCCCACACGTCCCTGCCTCAGACATCAAAGCTAAACCCCCCCCACCCCCTCCACGCAAATTTATATACACCCCCCCTCGCAAGCCTCACGCCAGAGGGGCATTACACATAGCTACGTGGAATTTTTGAGTCAGGCCATCATTTTCATGAGCTCTAAACAACAGCGGCATGGCATGCCAGCCCTTCTCTCACGAACAGCGGTCCGAGGGACCATAAATCCAATACAATAATAACACCAGGAGCAAGCAGACCCATCACATTAGTAACGTTGACAACGTGAGAGCGCTAGATACAAGGAACAGATGCAACCTGGGTTTCATAAGGATCAAGTTCTCAGAACTTTCTGAAAGCTAAAAGATGATATCTGTAGGCTGATGCGATTGGTTTCCTCTGCAAGCAAACATTTTATGAGGAACAAACACTGGGTCGGATTCACAAGGTACTTCTCTACTTCTGTGTCGAAAAGTACTCCACATCAGCTGATCTCTGGCATATCTGATGGTGTCGGTTACACTGAATCAAATTACTCATCATCAATGTATAGAGTCCTTCAAACGCAATGAAGTATGATAGTGAAACAGGAAGAAATGGCCAAGTGGGATACTGCCAACCATGGGTCAGCCAGCACTGACCATCATTTCCAGCGTAAATCTAGCACCATGATTACGCAGTGTAATATCTCCAATCATACGAATCAGTAATATTATATTCTAATACTTTCAGACACAGCTCAAACTTTACCTATGTGGGTGTAAAAAAAACTGCAATTATCAAGAAGTGCTTGTCCTCTATAAGACTTCTAAAGCAAGTTCAAAAGACATTTGTGAGTTGCCTTAAGATCCAGTGCTTGGTGACTGGAAATATTCTGAAAATGTCTGGGGTGCGCAGATATGAATCAAACCTTGGATCAAACCATAAAGGAGGAAAAATAAGATTTAAAATAAGATGCTAGAAGCGCTGGAGTGGCGTCACTGAAACCCCACCTCTGGAGAGAGGCTACTGATGCTAAAGTCGTCGTCATCTCGCTTGTGCTGTTCCCGTTCGGGGTCGTCACAGTGGAACACCCGAGTTAAAAGTTTCATGCTGGATGGCCCTATGTACCTGAGTTTGGGTCTGGTACCAAGTGATACAACTTTTACAGTGAAAAGGTGTTAGGGATCATGTTTAACGGTGACTCTGGCATCATCAAGCCAAAACACAAATACGCTGAAAACCTGTTTACCACTATAGCTGTACACATCACATACTTTTCCAGACATCATATTCTTTTTGAACCAGCCAAAATACACCCACGTCACGCCTCTTCTCACCTCTCTTCACTGGCTCCCGGTAGCTGCTTCTGGTAGTTTAAATCCTTGATGCTACCTACAGGGCTAGCTGTAGGTACCCTCTTCACGGGGTCTCCGATCCCAATCGACTCTGTTCTCCTTTGTTGTTCTCCTCTGTTCTCCATTCGACTAGCCGAGACTACCACCACCTTTAAGAAGCAGTTGTTCAAAAAGTATTTCAGACGAGTCTAAAACTAACACACGCACATGCACACACACTGCACAAAATAATTTTTGATTTTTTGTCTTCGTCTAGCACTTAACAATTTCCGAGCATGTTCTTTTCCTGACAAGTTAGGCCTTATCAGGGCTCTTAGTTTTGTTAACTCAAAATCTATAGAAACCGAACGAGAATTGCTGGTGTATTCCTCCTGTAAGTCGCTTTGGATAAAAGCATCTGCTAAGTAAGTAAAGTAAAGTGTTGGAATTTTCTTTACATGGTCTTTAACCCTCTTACCCAGTTGGTCAAGCTATTTTTCCGCTGCTTCTCTACTGCTTTGGCTTTTACCTGATTACCCAGAGCAGGTTTTGGCCAATTCTTTATGTCTGTGGAATTTTAAATGTGAATAAAACGTTATCTCCCATCTGTCTGGCCTGAGCATGGCAGTCCAGCTGATGGATGGGCTGCGGGAAGGGAGCGTGTGAAATGATGTGCTCTTTACTCATATCCTCTTCATCTGCAGAATGTGTGAGTCCTACATGGGAGTAAGAGCCTAGTGAGTGGAGATCCAGATACGGCCGCATAAACACACAAGGCACTTTAGTGACATGAAGCAGACCGACTGTGTGTCATCATTCCTCATGATGATCGCCAAGAGAGACACACAATCACAATGGCACCGATGCCTTGAGCAACAGTGAAACTATTTCAATCCCTATTTCAAAGCCCGCGTTTAAATGCAATCCAGAGATTAGTGAACGGCTATCAGATCTGAGGTCATCCGGCAGGTGTTTGTGCGTAAATTATTCTGGTGTTTCATTAGAAGCGGAGCTCTGGATGGCGTGATTTCATTCTTAGACTCCCCAGGTGCCAGACCAGACGAATGCCAGACAAGTGCACAATGTACCCGTCTCAAGTGGGTTAGGATCACACTGACTGCCAGTCTGCATTTTTGGCAATCCTGCTGTGGAGGTGAGTTGAACCAGTGAAAGTGAAGTGATTGTCATTGTAAAACACTGCTTTTAACCAAGTAAAAAGGTCTTTTGATATAGTATTAAATGCCAGTCCAGCATTGCTGACAACCCATGGTGGGACAGGCTTACTTATATTAATGGGACCAAGCTGTGAGGTGGCATGAGGAGGACATGGCACCCCTTAGTCAAACTTCAACCACATTCTCCCAGGGCCCATGACCCACCCATACTGGGGTATCTGGGGAAGTGGGCGTCTCAGGCTTATCCTGCATGTGCGAAATTATATGAATATATATCCAGTTAGACTGTTTATTAATGAGCGTGTGTTGTTCTTGTTTTATCTATTCCAAAGCACAGAGAGGAATCAGTAACATGTTTTGTGATCCAAACGGGCCTCTGGTGATTTCTACTCAGACAAACTCATGTCACACTGGACAGCTTGTATAATGCATGGCTGCCGGTGCTGTAAATCTCAGAGAGGTCTACGAGAGACATGTACATGGGGGAACTATTCGCTTAATAGGGCCCTGGAGAAAAGAGGAAAAGCCACAGTGGTCTGATTTCTAAATAAATCCTAAACCTCAGAAGCCCAAACCTCAACCCAAGTGTGACAAGAACTGAAATCTGCTGGTTCCCTTTCAGCTCATTATTTTACTTGAACTCTGCATGCATGGGCTTTCAGTAAATTTAAGGTATGAATTCAGTGAATTAGAGATAGAATTTGAACTGGTTCCTTTACACAAAACTTCTTAAAGAACACAACTGTTCAAAAGGTTAGAATAATTTAGTAACTAGATTAAATTAATTTGAATTGAAAATATTGCAAAATCAATAGTCACTGACATAGTTAGAAATAATGACATTTGTTTGAAAAAAAAATTCTTAGATCAAAGGAATACACAGCAGACCTTGTGCATTGTAGATGTCAGTTCTAAAGAACAATTAAGCTTTAAAGCGACAAACCTGCATTAGTGAACACAGCATCCATTTAAACTGATAATCATTGCTGATAATGGATCTTTCTACCTTTATGTAGATATTCCATTTCCAGCTACTAGAGGTATTTACAACAAAAATAATGTTGGCAAAGGAATTTGAGCAATTTGAGCAAACTACAAAAAATGCCTCAAAAAGTTGGTAACGTGTTATATGTAATAATGAGTCCTGTGTTATTACATTACTCTATCGGGCAGGTTTTTATTCCAAGTACATTGTTGTAAAAATCGCAAGCACTCACTTGGCTACTCATGTGGTTAGTTGGTTAGCTGAGCCCCTACATTCTCATCTGGCCGGTTACCCACCATGCTGAGCCCCTACATTCTCATTAATAGCATCTGCAACTCCCCCTAAGAGCAAAGCGTCATTGTTTCAGTGACTTATTTCAGCCCACTGGAGGATTAGTTAGAACAAAATACATACAGTATTTCCTTCATTTCAGAGTCAAAAATAGTTCTCCTACACATATTACGCTTGAGGGTTTCATAAGAGTGAATATGAGTCAGTCAATTCCGCATAATATTTGTGAGATCTGTGACGTCGCAGGTTTCTGCTGTGCAATGGAAACGCATGACAGCACACCCTCTGCTTGCGGTTTTGTCTGGTTATGTGATTTTATATTCACATAGACGTCATTGTCTTTGTAGCAGAGGTAGCACACAACAGCATAGATTCAACTCAAGAACTGGGTGGTAATGAGTAGAGAGGTTGAATGCTAATCGAATACTAATGATTCTGGGGGGTACAGTTCATTTGCACTTCAGCAAAATAATGCACACAAGGTTCATTTGTGGCGGAACATACTAACTAATGTGGATATACAGGAGAGGCAGTTGTAGAGCATGAGCCAGGGTGTGTCTGAGTACTAATTTCCCCACCAGGCTCATTTGTAATGTAAATACAGTATTCTGGTCAACATCATGCAGCATGTTTCCCATCACACTGCTTGCATCTCGACATGGAAAATTTGGGGTTAAAGGGGTCCCACAGCCGGGGTTATTTACGGCCCCCTTCCCTCCTGTGATGGACAGCGTTACGATGCCCTGGTGGTTTGAATGCTGCTTATGCACTAAGGTCAAAATAGCTCTTCTTCATTCTGAAGTCCTCTCAAATGGGCCGAGGTGATCAGATAACTGAGAAGAAGGATGAATGATTTAAAAGTAATGCAGAAATGAATGTAGTTATAAATAACGAGCAGGAGGAAGTTATCTATGGAACTCTTGTACCTGGTTGCTGAAGTAGTGCGTAAAATCCATCAAAGAGCCTGGAAGAGACAGTAATGTTTAGTGAAACCTCTCAGGACACAAGTGGAAATGGGAAAATGTATACTCTCAACGGACAAAAAAAAACTATTTTTAACATCTAGAATGAATACAATTAGTTGTTAACGTAGGCTCCTACAATGTGTGAGATTATACACCACATCAAAGAAATAATCCTGACTGACAAGAAGTCTAAAAAAAACAAAACAATAAAAACTAAGCTTGATTCCTGCTTTCCATGATGTAAGAAATATTGTTAATCATACCAAAGTTTGCCAGCCTGATATTGGCAAATATTTTGTCTTATCAGACTTCCACATATTACATTACTTCTTAGTTCATATTCTATGCACAGTACCTTTTTTATACGTTGACCACTTATTTGCTGTTGGTGCGATTCTTGCTAAATTCGTGTGTGAAGGAAAAGTTAAGATGGCCTTTGGTGGATTTTTTCAAAGCAAGGATGAGCCGATTCGAGCCGAGCTTGAGGTCTCTGTGACCTCACTGTAAAGTGTAAGACCACATCGAGGAATCTTCTTCATGTTTGGTGCAAACCTTCACTCGGTCTCAACATAACATTTTAGTGGTCATGGGTTAAAGATCAGATTTTAAAGATCAGAATTCACCTTGATTGTAGTAATCAATGTGGTTGTCCGCCATGTAATTGACAACTACCTGAAAGTGAACTGGTTTTTAGGAAGTAAAAAACCTACAAGGCAGTGACGGAAATCACGTATATCCCTGTTCACATGTTCTTCATACGGTGTTTTAATGGCATTGTATCTGGGGCCAAAACGACCACTTTTGGAAGTCAGACTCTATTGCGCCACTACTTTTACTGTTTTTCCAGCACTTTAAATAGTCTTGTATTTTTTTTAACAGCTGGGCATGTTGAACATCACAATTGCTCTTGTTTAAGAGAAAGATCCTCTCACCCTGAAATAAAAAAAAAGAAATATTTACATAATCGATTTACAACTCACAGCCGGTACCAAAGCTACAGCATACTTGGATATCTTTTTCCCAGGGGAGGAATGAATGAATATGCACTGTGAAGAAATGGAGGTTCAACATCAGCCCGCCCCCCCGTATATTAATTTCCTTTTTAGAAAAATTCCTATCTGCAGGAGACCTTCAGCATTGCAGAAAACACCCATCTGGAATTTTACTGTTGCTTTTATAATCTTATGTCACGTACCCCAATCTGGCTCATTAATCAGGAGTCGCTGGCCACAGGCTGCGTGTAGAGAGGGCTGATACGTCAGCATGTCCCTAAAGAGAGCCATATGTCCTAGGACTGACTCAGCTATCCCAAGTCTGGAAGTAGAACAAAATCTCCCATTTGCTGCTCTCTTGTGAGAGAACGCCACTGGGAGAGTCACACCAAGAAGAATGGCGAGCTATCGAATGCCACAGAGCTGCGACAACAAAGGGAGAGAAACAGCCAAGTCACTGAAAGTGTTGATGCTGGGATCAGGTTTCCCGCGTTCTGCGTCTCTGTTTACTCCCACAAAGATATTTCACCCGAGGAGCTCCCACTCACCAGCTCTTTCAGCAAGGTGAACCCAAGGTTGAGTTTCCTGGGATATTTCCCCATTAACTCCAGAACAGACCCCAGGCATGGGCCTCCATTCATCTGAAGACTTCTATTCAAATATGCGACTTGAGGCCTTAAATGTTTGTATATTGACCCAGGCAGCGAGAGCGAAACACCTTCATGTTCTGGTTACTATTTAAGCCTTAACAAGAACGAGACGACCAAGGCCCCGCATGCATGGACAGACAACGTTGTAAGCATAAAACTACCTGATGTGCACGGAGCGTAATTCATGTTCAGTTTCATAGGCGTCATGAGAGGAGTACACACACATATATGCCTCGATTGAAAGAAGGGGGGGGGTTTCCATTGGTCTTTAACCCCGATTGCATGACATCTCAAGCGGTTTTTATGAAACTGAAAATGAGAGAAACGTCTTGATAAAGTCTAGACTGTTACGCCCACAAACAAAAGCCATTTAGAAATGACCCAGCTAACTTTCCTTATTCAGTATAATGACAGCTGAGCTTCAAACACAACCCAGGACGCAGGAAAGCCCCACCGCGGACTCATTACATGGAGATAAACTAGTTATTAACGTGCTTAAAGAGGACTTGTCTTACACAAAAACACTGCTTGTCTTATTCCACTGCCCAACAGGCTGGGTGGGGGGGGGCAAACACCTTGTCTCCCACCAAGATGACCACATCTCAGCGCTGACACCTCTCAGGAAGAAAAGGCAGGTGCTGGGATCCACCGAGAAGTCTCTGCCCTTATTGCTCTGTGTTTAGAGTCGATTTCAGAATGGTACTTTCCTCAACCATAGGAGGATTCATTTGCACAAAGATGCAAATACAAGTAAATGATTAAACCTTCCACACACACACACACACACACAGACAGACACACAGACACAAAACTGAACAAAAACAAAGGTTTTATAGTAAATTTTATACAGTTAAAATTCAAAATGTTACATCAAGATAGACAAACATTGTTTAGAACACTAGAACAAAATGGTCATTTTTCTGTTCTTTCTTTCTTTTTCTCTTTTTTTTTAAACAAACTTGAGAATGATTTGCCTACAAGCATTTAAGTGGAACTGGCCAACAGGGGGAAACAAAAAAAAAAAAACACACAGTCTGCACCAAAAGATATACTCAACGTAGATAGAGTTAAACAATAGTAGCTGTTCCACGGCCTGGGTTACAGATCCTTTAAAACGAGAGATGTTGGGGGTGGGTAGGCAGGGGGTTTGGGGGGGGGGGGGGGGTAACTTTTAGTTTTTTAACATTAGTTCATCTAAACAAAAAAACAATTGCGTGAGTGAGCATAATTACAGCAAAAATATCCATCGTCAACGTTGTCTACGTCAAATGAAATTTAAGTAGCCTTACCACTTAACATCCTATGGCACTTCAGCATGAATCGAAAGTCTTCTTAAATAAATGGATGAGCGACGTGGACACTAATGAGAAGCCACCACAAAAAGTGTATTTTCGTTTTTTCCTTATGAACACTGCTTTTCTAAAAGGCAATAAAGTACAAAAAGATATTTAACATGTTTTCACCTCTTTTCTAAATGCCTCTGAAGTTAAGTTTCCTGTTTCGTCTCTTCAGGATCCTTTCTGTTCAGCAGCTCCTTCCCTTCACAAAATGCAATTGTGAAGCTCTTCTGACCATGTGACATCACAAAGGCTCCAAGTGTCATAAAAGCTTAAAAAAATAACCAACCGTGTGTCAATGTTCTACAGAAGTGGGAATAAGGTCTTTGTGAACGTAGAGCCGCTCACTGCGACTGGTCAGCGCAGCCTTCCATCGGGCTGGCAGCCGCTCCCTCGTCGTTGCTGCTGTCCACCTCCGGCTCCATCATGCTCTCGTCATCTAGACGCTGGCTGGTGTAGTCAGTGATTTCCAGGAAGCCGCTGGGTTCCACCACAACGTTCGACTGACTTGAGTCGGGCATTATGGAGTACTGTGGGATAACCTGGAGAAAGAGGACCCAATTTTTTATATTATGCATCCAAAATCTGCATCACTTGACTTTTAATTCAATACCAGTGTTTGATTATTTATCCCCTATTGTGAATTTATTTTATTTTTTAAATCGGTCTCTTGGTCCCCTAATACCGTATCTGAAGTCTCTTTCTGAGATTCAGCCTTGGTGCAGAATTACAGCCACTTTGATCAAGTCCCACAATTAGATTTCTCAGGATACACCATTTTGGTGTCTGTAGCTTTAAATGCTAATGAGGAGGAGACGGGCGAAATGAAGAGAGCAGCCTATAGAAATTGAGTGGGCATTCACAGAAATTAGGTCATCATCAACATCCACCAACAACAATGTTTGCTGCAGACAGGAAGTCGTGTCAACATTTTTTTTCAGAAAATAAATTATCAGTTGTTACAGGGACAGTTTCCCTAAAGACACTCAGGGTAAAGTGTCTTGCTCAGGGACACAATGGTAATAAGTGGGGTTTGAACCTGGGTCTTTTAGTTCATAGGTCAGTGTGTTAACCACTAGGCTACTACCACTCTTACCACCACTGGTTCTAAAAAAATACATTTGTGTTCATTTTTATAACCAATCACAGAGCACATTTGGAAGCCGTGATTATCACTGGAGATTTTTTTAGGGGAGGGGTAGGAAATTCTCTGGGAGGAAAAAGCATGAGAAAGGGGAGGTAATCTTTCCCCTTAAGACATCATAAGGGGACAAATTCCAGATCTGACCGTCTGAGCTGCCGCTCTCTGAACAGTGAAGCAGAATGGCTAAAACACTCTTTACACCTATCGCCATTTCTAGCCACTGCAGGACCATAGACAGGCTAGGGGAACTCCTATTAATGGCTGGTGTAGTCATAATAGTCATGACAGGGGACCTTTAACAATTGTATAAATGTTGTGTACTCTAGTGTTTTGATGAATAGTGTGAGCGTGAAAGGTGGTGTGCTGTGTTTTTTTGTATGTATATTATGGCATCTACAAAAGCCAAACTAGGGCAAGATTGTTTATAAAAAAAATATGAACACCAGGTTCTGAAGTGGGTCTGAGGGTCACTGGTACCTCTATGACATCCACATCTTTGCTCTTCTGGGCGGTGAGGCTCTGTATGCGGCTAAACTGGCCATGCTGCTGTTTGGGGTGGTGGAGGGCCGACCCTGAGCTGCTAATGAGTGACGAGGCGGCGGTGGAGCTGAAGGAGCCACAGTCACTGGACGAGTCCACCACCATGGGCTCTGCGCTGGGGTCAATCTCCGCCTCCATCATGGAGATCTTGAGGATGTCGGACACAGAGGATTTCTCTGGGTTCATGCCAGAGCTGGACTCAGGGAGGAGTTTGGCTGCTGCCTCGGCGCTGCTGGAGACAGGGGGTGACTGGTGGCTGCCGAAAGTGATTTTTGTCACAGTGGCTCCTTGAGTGATGATGGGCTGCTGAACCTGTTAGGGCAAATAAAAAAATGACTTTTGGTGGCATTAAAATTGCCACTATGCACTTGCATGCCTCCAACAACATTCTACTACATGCGTTGTTGCCGTCTCATATAATAACTGTACATGGAGTGTTGAAATCGTTGCATTATTGATGCATTGCGATGGAGACGTGACGGTTGGTGGACGGTTGAACATCATAATGAATCAATTATTGAGGCATTAATAATCATAATCAAATGAAGTTTCACCCCTCTAAACTGTACTGGTATTGAGTGCCCTGCTTAGTGTCCCAGTGCACTGATGCAGCTACGTCCAGTTAAATACTACTACAGTAAATCTAAAACGAGGTCAAGAAAATCAGCTGAAATCATGGATTAAGCAAAAAAATATCTGACAAATGTATTATTTATTTTTTTGTAAACCGAAAACTCAACCAAAACCGTGGGTTGCGCATTAATGAGTCAGAGGTCAAAGTTCAACAATATTCTGCAGATGCTTGTGGAGTGTCGCTAAAACGATGAGATGTGTTTGGCCTGTGAGGGTCTGTAGTGGACTCAGTTGTCACGGTGACTGAAAACTTTAATCCGTGTGAAATGAGTATAAATAATTGAATAATCGTGACCTTGGAGTGGCAAAATCTAAATCTTTTCATCCTTCAGTGAAAATTTCATTGAGGAGCCAAATTTTCGAGTTCAAGTGAATGCGGGGGGCATCATAAATGCACTAACCTGGCCAGACGAGGTCTTATCCGAAACCACGGGGTGGTGTGCCTGCAGGGGTGGTGGCTGGGAGAGCTGAGTGTGGATGTTGGGCCTGTTGTGTGAGGTGGGTGCCTGCTGCAGCTTGGGCAGCTGGGGGGTGTGGGGAGCTTTCACAGACAGGACCTGGACCACAGGCTGCCCACCCGAGGCCAGGGGTGGCTTCTCCTTCACAGAAGCGCTCGGCTGTGTGGAGGCTTTGGGTGGTGGATGCTCATGAGGTACAGGAGCTCTCTTGACTGAGGATGGAGAAGAGGTGGAAGGCGAGGAGGAGGGTGGAGGTTTGATTTGCTGAGGCTGTGTGGAGTGAGGAGTGGGTCGGCTTGGCTCTGGCTGGGCTGCCTGGGAGCTTCCCTGCTGAGACGGAGGCTGGGAAGATGGCTGTGACGACCTGTAAAACAGCCCTGTCTGGGGATCTAGAGTGTCACCCTCCAGCTCCCCTTCCTCCACAACCTGCTCCTCGGTCTGTTTGTTGTGCATCACGGCGGTTCCTCCAACCTGCAGAAGAAAAGAGATCCTAATGAGCTTGGTGTCGGGCAACAGAAAACAAGGGCTGGTCACCAGCAGAGAGCTCTCTGGGGAATTTCTCACCTGTGGTGGCACTAGACGAGTGACTGTCACAATGGAGGACGTTGGGCCGGTGGTTTGGCACGAAACCACCTGTGGTTGGCTGGAGGACAGAGTTACTTCGCTGACCACAGTGCCAACTGAAGGACTGCCTGTGGAGGTCTTGCCTGCAGTAGAGGAAGAGAAAAAAAATGCAATATTTTACTGTTGGAAATCATTAATATTAGTCATTGTCCAAACGCTCAGCCTCTAAAACTGTATGAAATAAGAATTAAAAATGTCGAGACTGGATACATACTTGCTGATTGGCTTTAAAGATTATGAACAATCCTTTTATTTATTTTTAAAGTTAGCTGTTTATCATGTTGTATTCTCATCCGCACCAATAAAAGGTTTATATTGAAAAACTCTCAGTTTACTACAGACCTACATAGCATCTATTGGACAAAATGATTGAAACACACAAGTTAAAAGACACATACATTTTTGCTTCTAGGGTTAATGATGCTCAATGCTGCAGTAAATGTACATTTACACTGTTTAAATTGATTATTTAGAAAAATGCCAATTCCCAAAACATTGCTTGTACCCATTTGTTTACATGGTGACACTTTTTCTGTTTCTTTATGACAAGTCCAAAAACACATTTAATAAACATTTCTAGAAAATGCAAGTTCCTATAATTGAAAACAGAACTAATATATACTAATATATATATATAAATATGCTTTTATATATATTTTATATATATATATATATGTGTGTGTGTGTGTGTGTGTGTGTGTGTGTGTGTGTGTGTGTGTATAAAAATACCTTATGAACTGGAAAATAATAGGTACTTTTTCATAATACCAGATGGCAGAAAATTAAGAAAAAGAAACTGAAGGCAGTAATCTAGACCGAAAGGATAATTTTAGAACATATGAAACATTATTAATGTTTCATATGAAACACTATTAATACATAACAACATGTATACATAGCCTTGCATAACATTAACACAGCCAAAATATGTGCTTACATATGTTTATTTCAGGACATAAACAGCCCTAGCCAAGTATATCGGTTGACATGGATTTGTAAGGGCACACACTGCTCCCCGGACGCCTGTCACGTCTGCTCACTAAGGGTGATGGTTAAAAGCACAGGACACATTTCGTTGTGTGCACCGTGTGCTGTGCTTCACAATGACAATCACTTCACTTTCACTATTAACAATATTATTTAAATTGCATGCACTCTGTTCTTTCCAGCAGGGTTGGCACAAAGGAGGAAAACGAAAACGAAAATAAAATAAAAAAAAAAAGAAAAACCCTACAAGATTACATGTTATCAAATGACACCAGCCTCCTAAGTCATGTGGGCTGACTCCTGGTGGAAAGCCCACCTAAATCCCTGCTGTTCATGCTAACAGTTCCATAACACACAAATTGCTGGTACCTAACCCAGGAGAAAAGGAGGGCTCATACCGGCTGATGGGTGGTCCGGCAAGGCTTCTGACTCCCCCTGTCCTGGGGGCTCAGGGGACTGCCTTTTGTCCTGGGCCATCTGAATGGGGACAGCCATCTGGCTCAAGTCAATTGTGTGCTGACGGGGTTTGGGCTCCACCTTCTCTTTGACTGTATTAAAGACAAGGCTTTTATTAAAGAAAAATCTACAAATGAAAGGGGAATAGCAGGGAAAGCCCCGTACTTCCTGGTGCGAAATAAAGCTCCACAGCTGATCAGTATGATGTAACGTAGTGTTGACACACACAAACAAACTCACACACACACACACACACACACACACACACACACACACACACACGTAATAGAGGCAAAGGTTACTACAATCAAACATTTTAATCTGCAGAGGAAAACTAAACTGTACCTGTTGTCTGCTGCAACTCCAGCAGAGCTTTGATTGTGGAAGTGGCAGACTGGGACTCTCCTGACACGTCCTGGTAAATAATTGTGGGGCTTGTTTCCATAGCAACCTCATGCTCAGGCCATTCCTGGCCCCTGGATGCAATTACATGTACCACTGGCTGAAGCTCTGTAACATTAAAGATCCCCCCAAAATTGTTCTTAATAAATAATAATAATGGACCCTAAGTAAATTATAAGGTGAACAGGCCTGAGGAATAACTAATAACTGAACCAATAAATAGGTTGCTTAATAATGAGCCTGTGGTCAGCTACCGCTTTGCAGCGTTTCGGCAGATGGGGAACTGCTCTCCGTGGTAGAATCGTCTTTCAGCGCCCCCTCCTGGCCAGAGGCAAGGCCTGATTCTGCCGCTCGAGAAACCTGCTGCAGCGTCTCGCTCACCAGCTGCCGGGTCTGTTCACTCACTACGGCCGTCTGAAAAGTCATGGGCTTGGGCTTGATGAGAACCTGGAAGAAACACGGTGAGATGCTGATAAGCGCTCGATTCACCACTGTGTGTCTGATGAGGCGAAGGACGTCCAGCTTACTTGCGTCTTCCCCTGCTGTCCATACACTATTTTGGTAGGGATTATCTTGGTGGTGGTTGTAGGCTGTACCCCTGAGCCCATGCTTTTAGGCTGCGTGACAATCATTTTGGTTATGGGCCGAGAGGCTGTGATGATGGCTGGTTTTGCTCCAGGAACTGCCTGCAGCGTCTTCTCACCCTGTTCACAGGGATAGATTTAAAACAAATGACAAAAAAATAATTAACATGCTCTGCATGATGCGTACAGGAGTACTACTGTGTCAGGAAATTGTGACATGTTTTCATATGCATTTCTACTGTCAAGTGTTCAAAAAAATGAAGAAAAAATAAAGCTAAATAGATAAAATGAAAAAAATACAATGGTGAAGCATCATAAAAGTTAAAACCTCCACTGGTTAAATGTATGGCTGATATGTCAAAGCCAGTTGCAAAGCTGGAAATGGAATAAACAAAAACACCCAGACAGGGTTCAGTATAAAATTATACAGACTGTATAGACTTTATTACCATTCCCCTATACATGACATGTGTTGCTCATGCTGGATCTCATCTATTGCAGACATGGCGACATTTGCTCACCCCAGCATTTAACAGAGTTGTTACGACATTTTTCCCAGGCAGGCCTTGGATTGTAGTTCCTTTTCCTGTTGTCTTCTGGACCACTATGACGTTGGGCTTAGATGTCATAGGTATAGTGGTTATTTTTGTGGTGGTCCCTGAAATTGAGAATGGAGGGAGGAAAAAAGTGAAGTTCAAAATTCAGACAGAATTTCCATAATGGAAAAGCGTGATGGCCTTACCAGACACTATATTACTGCTGATTATTTTTCCCCCAAGTGTTGCCAGAGACTTGGGCACCACGGTGATGATGCTGCCACTGGTGGTCTTCACATAGGTTGCCCCACCTGCTGAAGTTGCCATTCGTGCTCCTACGGTAGGACTGACTGTAGGTCGGGAGTAGGTTGCCTGCGTGCCTTCAGGAAAAAGAATGAAATGATGCTATGATGTCTTCCAAATCTGTATTCATCTTGACCATCAAAACACATTGTGTACTCCAGTGAAATGTTTTAACCATTTCTCAATGGGAGATTAAGTATGATGAAATGCTAATGTACACAAATCTTAAGACTTAAATTTGCAAGTTTAAACTGCAAAATGAAGATAAGGCAATTGATTGAAAACTACATTTCATTAACTGACCAGGAGTTTAAAGGTCCCCTAACATTAATATGAGTTCCCTGTCTATGGTCCTGCAGTGGCTAGAAACAGTGATAGGTGTAGAGAGCTTTGGCCATTCTGCTTCATCGTTCAGAGAGAAACAAAAGACTTCAGATACAGTATTAGGGGACCAACAAGACCGATATAAAAGCAAAGATTTGGCTTTTGTGGCATCAAGCAGTCCTAAACAACTTTTTTGAGTGGTGCTGCTCACTAGTGTTTTGACATTTAACCCCAACTGAAACTGTGATCATCGCACCTGTGGGTGTTGTCACAAGCTTTGTGGTCATGATTGCTCCATTGCTACTGACGACCATGATGGGTGAGGTGCTGCTGCTGGGCAGCTGGGTGGAGGAAGGCTTTGGGAGGATCTTGCTGGGCTGCACCTGCTGGGTGATGATCTTCACTCCTGAAACGTGTTAAAGTTACATTTACTGCCCTGTACGGTGGGCCATGCAGGGACGGGGCGTGGCCGGCAATGCTCACCAGATTCCTGCTTTATCTGGATGGTGGGTTTGCTGCCGGGGGGCGTTGTCGAGGTCTGGCCAGACCCCACGGGAGAGGAGATGGGTGAGCTCAGTTGCAGCTGTTTGGGGGACTGCTGGTGCTGCTTGGGAAACTGGGCGATGATCTGAGTCGGGGAACCCACCAGGGTCTTCGGCGAGGGAAGCCTTGCTGAGGCCACTTTGACCGCAGCAGAGGTGGCACCTACACACACACACACAAACACACACACCTCTTCAGTGCTTTTAAACAGATTTAATGGCAAACTTACTAGCACACATACCCTGTGCTAATGTTGACATGACCACAGATGGCGTGGAGGACACCACAGAGGTCACAGCTACTGTGCTGGGGTTTGAAGAAAGGCTGGAGCTGGCTGGGATAACCACAGTCTGCTTCTGACTGGAGGACGACAGAATGGAGGTGGACACCAGCTTGGACATTGCTGCATAGTTGTGTGACTTTGACAGGATGTTGGGCACAAAGCTGGAGCTGGGAGACGTTGTCACAATAATCACCTAGAAGGGGGAAAAAAAAAACACAGACACTTTACTCCTGAAGAGCAAGGCGCATCTTCTCTCGCTGCATGAGCTATGAACTGACCTTCTGCGTCGGGGTGTTGGTGGTCTGGGTGGTGGGCTTGGTGAAGGTGATCTTGACCGGTGACATGTGCGGTGGAAGGGAGTTCGCGATGCTCTGCATGATGCTCATTTTAGGGCTGCCACTGACTGGGACAGTGATCGTTTTGGAGATGGGAGGGGCCACCTTGGGGACTTCTTTTAACAACACCGGTGACGAGCCCGAAGAGTTGGTGCGCCGACGCTTGCGGGGCTTTTCATCCTCCTCTGTGCAGCTCACACCTGACCAGGTTTACAGAGAAAATGACCATTAAGGGAAATACAATAAAGACAAAGGGCTGTATTTTCTACAAGAGTTATTAGGAGTGTTTAGAATGACGGAAAAAGGGAGGAATAAGGAAGCAGGTAGTGTGAGAGGCATTAGTGGGCTCTGTCCCTTTTCACATTTCATATAAAGAAATAAAAACATCATTCAAGGTGTCAAGAGATGATTGCACAGCAATAAAAATTGCCGGGGGGGGGGTAGTGAGTTCACCCTCTCCAGGATAGAGACAACCAGGAATATGGCAGATGAGAAAAAGTTTAAAGGAGTTCCACTCACTCTTTACATAAACTGTGCTGCCACTGGGGAGCACCACCACATTGGAGGCAGGGCTGGCTGGCCGGGGAGACTTGAGAGCTGCAGCTGCACTTCCGCTTGGTGCAGTGGCGCTAGTGGGTGTGGATGTAGTGCTTGTGTAGGAGTAGCAAACAACCACTGCAAGCAATGAACGAAATCAAAGTTTTAGCATTCACACAATTTAAATACATCATGTACAGGAGGGGCTCTCCAGCTTTAGACACAAATTTCTTATCCTTTAAGTGCTCCACACACATTCAGGCCATGCATTCGTATTCGGTTACACTACCATGTCAGGAAGTCAGATATTTTCACTTGCGTGAATTAGTTACCTTCCTTGTTGCCCGTCTCCGCAGGCAGGAGAAGGGATGAGTTCTGGTGAGCTGTTGCATTGGCTACAGTGTTGGCAGTGACAGTGAATGCCGTCTGCGGAACCAACCTGGGCATGAGAGGGACAAGTCTCCGCCCTTCAATGGACCACTCAGAAGAACTATTTGGTCCAGACATACTACAAAGAGGTAAAAGAACAGAACAGACAACAAACATATAAGAAATCTACCCTTTCCCTATAACATTTTCCCATATATAAAATTAAAAGACGCTATAACTCACTGATGTGCGATGGTCGTAAGGCGTTCATCATTGACAGCCCTGCGGACTTCAGCACGGTGGCGCTCTGTTGAGATGCTAAATGTGGAAGCAAGGTGATGTGATGTGTCATATCAGCATATGCATTCTCTTATACCATTTACACCATTTATCACGACCTGTACCTGAGAACTTTTGTGAGCTCCCCAAGAAGATCTTTCTTATCCTTTGTGAGATCTCCTTGTGCCCTGAGAGCACTAATGACACCTGCATATGCCTCCAACTCTGCAGACAGAGAGATCAACTGAATTTCTCATGAACACCTAGCTCCTTCAATCCAGCATGGCAACAGACTGAAATGTGAACTGGTGTTGCCAATATGGATATTTTACCAAGCTTGCGGAGGATTCTTTTACACTCATCTCTTCCAAGGTCAAGGAGGGTGGGCCACACTACAGGCATAGTGCCGACCAGCTCGGGTTTCTCCTGCTGGATCATCAACTTGTCTGAGAACACAGAAAATGCAAATAAACAGCTTGCTCTCTTTAAACCAGAACTTGGTGGGCAGATGGAATTGGAAGTTTTGAACAAGAGCTTCTGCGTCGCTCACCTCTCAGAGGGCGCTGCTGCTCAGCGAGGTGGTAAGAAACTGCTTCAGGCTTCAAAAGAGAAACGACCAGTTAAAAACTTCCACTTTATAGGGGAGCACAGAGGTCGCGAGGGCAACCGAATTAGAACTACAGTCACGAATGGCTATTCCTGCAATTCAGATATTGAAATTACAACTACAAGTAAACCATATCACCTCCACAAAATGAACACGACCTGCGTGGAAAGAATGAATTGCGACGCTGCAACCACGTCTCAGTAGCTCCCTTGTTTACAGGGCCGAGATCAAGACAACCGATGGTTCGTAAGGCACAGTACAGTGCTTTAAATTAGGTTCGGTTTTCTTTATTTGGAGTGGAGTGCACCTTGCACGAACCATTTCACACGTTCAAGAACTTTAAAAGGCAGATTGAGACGTCCAGAAAGTAGACAAGTGTATGTGCGTTTGACCGCTTAATAAAAAATCTAATAGGCTCTTGTGCAGACACCTTCCTGCCCACCATGCAGGTTCGTTGATGGATCTTACGATGTAAACTCATTCTCAGGATGCACATCGTGAGTCTCCATCTAAGAGGTTAAATGCTGTGGCTTTTCTCTCACGAAACGACTGCATCAGTCGAACCGGGGGCTAGGTAGCATGTTGTGAAAAATCCCCGCCGCGTCCTAGTTATAGAGCACAGTCACAAACGTCTTCAAATTTGCCCACAAGAATAAAATATATCAGGTCTAAGCAGAACATTGTCTGTAAACACTGACATTCAAATGCAGAAGAATGCTAGTCAGCTAATCAGTAGGCTAGGTAGGTTTATCTTACAGGTCACTGAAGTTCCGTTGTCACAACAGCTCCAAACCGTAATATCCAGATGTAACAACATTGTAGTCCATTAATGTGTTCCTGCGGGTAGCTGTATTTAAACCGATTAGGTCATGTTAGCCATTTTATTGGGCATCATCTTCTATTTCTTCTACAATTCCGCCATGATCAATGAACGCCAAAACATTCGGGCCTGAGTCAAACAGAGGTGTCCACAAATGTGCCTGACTGTGTCTTACACTTCCTTCAAAATATGGGTGTAATTAAAATGAATACAAAATTATGAAGAGGTGCGATGAGCTTAATTTAAATAGTTTCATATAAGAAACAATGCAAAAATCTGTAATCTACGTATTTCTATTTCATTATGTTTTGGGCAATTCTGTTACAATCAATGCACGGACCCCCAGTAGCGCTGTTGACGCGCTTTTGTACGGGTTCTGTTGTTGTGTCAGAGCTTCGCAGATTTCTCGAATAACTTATGCACGTTATTAAATGATTCAGTGATCATTTAATAATTCGCAAGAAACTCTTGTGCCATAGGGTATATAGTCCACTCAAACCTCGAAAACGTGGTACGTTTGATTATTATTGTTTTTTTACATTTGGTATTTGTAACTGTACAAAGTGCCCCAGCGGTTTTGAACAAATGTACAAATTCGTTCAACTTGATCATTGCCATGTTATATGTAGTTGCTGTTGTTAAATGCTGAGATATATGCATTTCAGCTAAAGCACTTATTATGAAATACGAAGGCTATATTAATTATTCAGATGAGCAAACTTTATTATTGCATATCACGGTAAACTAAAAAAATAACGTTATTAATACACAAGAAACTACAAACACGTCTAAAGACACTGTACTTGTTCAGCATTACTGTGAATTACTTTTGAAACAATGTGCAATCCTCACTACGTCACACTGTATATAAAACCTTACCTAGTCATTTATTCCGTCATTTTGTAATTTGTGCAATTTGTGTATTTTTCTACATACATGTCTGCACTGAAGGAGTTGCTTTTAATCTCATTGTACATGCCTACAGTGACAATAAATGGCATTCTGTTCTATTCTAAACATGGCATTGATCCCAGAAGTCTTAGGAACTGCTTCAACAGAAACGATGAATGTCACCAAATACATAAATTATTCTCAACATCAATCATAAGACATGATAAAACAGCATCATCATCATCAGTGGTGGCCTAGCGGTTAAGGAAGCGGGCCCGTAATCAGAAGGTTGCTGGTTCAAATCCCGATCCGCCAAGGTGCCACTGAGCAAAGCACCATCCCCATGCACTGCTCCCTGGGCGCCTGTCATGGCTGCCCACTGCTCACTCAGGGTGATGGGTTAAATGTAGAGGACAAATTTCACTGTGTGCTGTGCTGCTGTGTATCACATGTGACAATCACTTCACTATTATCACTATTATTATCTCAGGGGAAAGTTTTCTTTTTAAAAATGCACATTAATCATGGATAAGTTAAATTAGTCCAAACTTAAATGTCTGCATTAAAACATTATTTATTTCCAGAAAATCTGGTTGTTGTATACATAGATATCTTTGATATGTCTTTGGTGTATAATAAGCTGAATTTTATAGTTGAAATCTGCACCACATACTTCATCACTTGCAGGTAAAATAGTGAGTAATTATTTAATTAAATAAATGATTCTGTAAATCAAATTTAAATGAAAAGAACTGCACAATCACAGTATTCACAAATAGCATGAAAAGCAATTCACAGATTCAAAATAACAGCAATAAAAATTATAGTAAAGCAAGTTTGCACAACAACGTCAAACTTAATTCAATCAGTTGATGGGATGGGAAGAACCACTCGTGTTTAATACTGCTCATGATGGCTGCAGTGTGATGGGAATCTGCATAATCAATATAAAATACAGCATCATGTGCATTTCATTAACACTAACACAATATTACAGCAAGAATCCAGAGTACTACACAAATTCAACAGGTAGATTTAATTATGAAAAAAAAAAAAAAAAAAAAACATTTATTTTAATTCATACATATCACCTCTGTGCAAATACTGCATTTTTTTATTTTGCCATACAATGCCTGTGCCCATAAATGGTTCTTGTCCCATGTGTTTTGTCTGCCACCATGATGGAAAAATGTATCTCACCGTAACAATCATTCAGAGGAAACTACTGCCACGAGTCAACGGTATAAATTTCTGTGCCTGTTGGCCTCCAATTTCTGCAACATACAATGCCCCAGTTTTGAGGTCAACATCCACTAGGTGGGGTTTAATGTCCTCTGCAAGCTGTATGACACTGGTCACCCTACACTGACCAATCCCTCCCACGGGAGGGGCTTCCAGCAGGGATACCTGATTGGTGTTTAACTGAGCCACAACAAAATACTTCTGGTCAGCAGTCAACCTGGAAAATCAGAGGGGTGTCCCCCTATTAGTTCAAGCTGCTCTTATATAGTTATATACATAGTATAAGCATAGTATTAGTATGTGTAATCTAGCACTTTTCAGTAATATAGTATTCCTTTTTTCCACTAATAAAAGGAAGCGGGTAAAATAATCTCATACACACATCAACAACTTCATTGCCTTTTTAGTCTTACCTCACAGAGTAAGGTGCATCATCATCAAAGCAGCTGCCCCATGATCCAAGCCAGTCTCCTGTTACAGAATTGAACACTTGTATTCGCTTATTTCCTCTGTCTGCAACCCACACCTGCAAAATAAAAAAATGGGAAATGTTAGGTGAAAATGCATGGAAGAAAATTGCACAAAATGTACTCCAATAGCTTCCAGAGGAAGAGATACATACACGCTGATAATAATCTATGGCCACACTGTGGGGAATGTTGAACTGCGCCAGGCCCTGGCCCTTCTCGCCATGCATCCACAAGACCTGAAGATCTGAGAGGGACATCCAGTTAGAAAACACCAGGAGCATTAACTTTTAAAATTAAATTGTAATCATGATAAATATCAACATCTATAAGAACCTTTGGATAATTTGATGAGACGATTGTTCATGCCACCATCACCATCAACTATATAAATCTCCCCTGAACTGTGGACGAAAATTTCGGCAGGCTGGTCAAACTGAAGCGGGTTCAGGTTAGATCCAGGCTTTCCAGGCGTGCCCAGAACTTGCAGAAGTTTTCCTGAAGGGCTGTACTGCTTGATAGTATGACCATATGCACCTAAGGGAAATTAAGAGAAAAAAAATGAAATGTGCACAGCATGGATTTTTTAAACATAAATCAGTTTTTCCCATAAGAAAATACCTTTTCCCACATCAGTAATCCACACCGTGGGGTTTGCAGTTGCATTGGCAAGGAATATTCCATGGGGTTCTTCTAATGTACTGGTGTTCCAAGCTTGCAGGAAGTCACCATCGGTGCTGAAGACAAGCACTTTTGGTACATTTTCCCCCCTCTGTTTTGAAACCCACTTATTATTACTATTGTTCTACGCAGATGAAATATGTCAGTTTGAGGGCTATGTGAGTTGACACTCACCTGTGCAACATGGTCGATATGGTCGACCGCCACTCCAAACACTTGACCAGTGAAGTATTCTGTGTATTTAGGCCAAGCGATGTCCAGTTTGTACAGAGGTTTCCCCATCTGTCCGGCGTCAGATTTCAGTGCTGCAGTGGTGGTCTGCTGGAGTACAGGATCGTGCTCTGCTTTACTGCACTAATCCAAAACTCAGATCTGGAACCACTTTATCTCAAGCAAACTTAGTTGAGGCCACTCGTTTTTTTTTTTAACATTTGATGCAACCTCAGATTATATATTTTACAGTCACTTAAATGCAGCCCTGTCAGCTCCACCCAATTTTGTTTTTACTTATAATTTACAGATGACTTGCACAACGGAAACTAAAACTATTCATCAATCTGACAAAAGACAGACACAAATTGTATTTGATAGTGTTATTCCCTTTTATTTTGCACCTCGTTTTTAGTGAATGGCCACTGTGTTGCATACGTGCGATCTTTCAGCATTTAGCGATGAGGTTGATGTTCCTGCATGTGCAGTCTGACGAAATATATCCGTCTTTCTCATTGATATGTCCACATTTCTAACCACAAGTACGTAGTAGAATTTCCAGACATGCACTTGACATTCGAGTTAGCGAATGATAACGGGCAGAGCTGTTTTTTTTAATGATAGAGTAATTTAAATATAGAGGACATATGGAGCAGACATATCAAGTGGCCAACACTGTAACACTTTATCAAACACAAAAAGCACCGGTATCCACCAAAATGGCAGACGTGTTATGAGGAAGAAGTACGCTTACCGGTGAAAAGATGGTGCTGTATAAAACTACCATTAACAAGAACACTGCAGCCATCATGAGCAGTATTAAACTCGAGTGGTTCTTCCTTTTCATTCAAGGTTTCCGTATAAAAAGCGGTTTTCTACGTCACTCCACGCTGACACAAGCCCACCGCTTCTTCGCGTCCGCGGTTCTCGTTACTTCCTGTTTTGATCACGTGACGGTCACGTTGCATTGATCCGCAGAGACGTTCGTTTGCGGCGAGAACACCGACTCGCAATGCAAAAGCCGAATCTATTTTTACTAAAGCAATAGCGAGGACAGAGTCAGTCATCATATGTCGGCAAAGGAAAATAATCTGTTCATTTGTCTCATACCATGGCGAGACATTTAAATGTCAAGCTGTTTTCCATGCTATGGGGTTGTAGATGTTTGCTATTTACTTTACTTCCCTTAGCAGACGCTTTTACCCAAAGAGGAATACACCAGCTATTCTCGTTCGGTTTCTATAGATTTTGAGTTTACAAAACTAAGAGCCCTGATAAGGCCTAACTTGTCAGAAAAAGAACTCAGAAATTGTAAAGTGCTAGTCGAAAAAAAATAATTGTGCGAGTGTTAGTGCTATTGTCACTGTCACAGTGGGGTAGTGGTGGCCACTGAGCAAAGCACCGTCCCCACACACTGCACACTGCTTGTCATGGCTGCCCACTGCTCACCAAGGGTGATAGTTAAATACAGAAGACATGTTTCACCGTGTGCTGTACATCATAATGACAACCACCTCACTTTAATTCACTTGTTTACAATATTGTGTATTCTGTATAATAAGATCTTACCATTTATAACTATATACTGTGTATGTTAGTTCTGTATGTTAGCATTTTAAAGGAGTATGACAATTTTACAATTCATAATACACAAATTGTAATAAATATAATGTAATTTAAAGAGAGAACCCACACAACTGTAGAAACTAACTTTATGCAAGCATGAAAGAAAAAAAAATCCATGCTGAAAGAAAGTAGTAATTTTCACCCCCAGACGTCCAGAAAAAGGCATCAATTTATTGCAAAACAAATTCCAAATATTTTAAATTTAAATAAAACTTCCAGAACAATTGATGTAAATATGTCATAAAACTCTACTTCTTTTTGCAGTGCCAGTCTGCTCTGTGCAAAGTAGAGACTACACAGCAGTCTTCTGCAGCTCCTGAACTAAGGCTAGAAGAAGGGATAACAACACAAGAAACACATATTTAAAATGCACTGGAGCATCTAGACAAATAGAATATAAAGAAAAAAAGTCATTTGTTTTTAGAATCTAAGTAAAATATTTGCCCATCAGTCCCAATCAAGTAGTAGATTTTAAAATTTCATGATTTTCTAATTAAAACAATAACACCTATCTGCTAATAATGTATCTATATAAGTATACATATATGGTTTATACATAATGGTTTGGTGAAGCAAAAAAATATACTTACTCTCAATTATTTCATCCTTTATTTTCTGCAGTTCCTTGCGCATCTCCTCAAGGATACTCTACAACACCACACATTGTTTGAGCCTCACCACAACTAATGTGGAATAAAATGCTTCTTACTATACTGAAAAAGATAATACCATTCCAGTTATGTCACCTACCTGTTTAAAATCCTCCAACTGAGACTCATCCATTGTGCCTGTTTCATTTGCACTCGGATTTGACGGCTTCACCCTGTCAGTGTTCGGAAGTATTGTGAGGTTAAACAAGAAAATAACACAGCAGAAGACTTTGAGGAACACATACGTGCATAAATGCACTTTTTTATTACAAGGCGAACAGTATAAGCATCCAGAATGGTTTCCAGAATGTGGCATTTTGAACCCTGAGGCAGCAACACAAAGGAGGAATACCTGGATCCCGGGGCAGTGGATGATGTGACCTCCTGACCACGGGGGGCTATATTAGACCTGTTGAAAATGGTGAGACATCTGGGGGAACCTTTCAAGAAATACTAACGCATAAGAAAAAATAAAATATTGCATTTTTTTTTTACCTTGGCAAGGTGGCCGATTTCTCCCATGGCTTTTTAACAGAATCTAAAATAAAACAGTGAGAAAATGTAACAATTTATTCTGATGTGATGATAGTGGATTGGAAAAATGAATCACCACTCACCACTTTGGACAGGTTTAGGAGCTGAGGATTCTTTGCTATCCTGTAGTCATACAACCACCCAAATTATTTACATGTCAATTGGCATTGTGGCAAATTTACTTTACAGAGAATTGTTTTTTGTTGCTTACACTGGCTGGCTCTTCCTTCTTGGGTGCTGGGATATCAGCAGCTTTCCTCCTGTAGGGACACAATATAATTTTCCACATTTTCTCACACACACTATGTGCAAAAGTTATTATATTTACTATTGTTACTGTGGTTAATCTTATTATAAATGTGCTCATTAAATAAATATGATTCGCTGTGGGTCCTGTATTGTGTGAAGGACTAACCGGCGTGCAAGAATGGCACTCATCTCTCCCATTAGGCCTCCTCCTCCACCTCCTCCACCACCTCCTCCACTGCTGCTGGTGTCTGGCTTCGGTGTGCTGTTACCACTGTCATCCTACATAGGCATAGTGATAGGGCATATTATTAAGAGTATGAGCGGCATAAAAGGTGCTACTGAGCAAGGTCCCCACACCCTGCTCCTCAGGCACCTTTCATGGCTGCCCACTGATTATGGGCTAAAATCAGAGGGCACATTTCGTTGTGAGCACTGTGTGCTGTGTTTAACAATGACAATCACTTCACTTTCACGTGTATGCCAACATCATGGCCTGTTCAGTGGACTCCTCAAGATCCTGTGCACTACTGGGACCATACCAAAGTCCATTATCTGCTCGATTTACAATTCAATTTAATAAGACCCAGAACCCCACTAAGAAACTCCAACCAAACTAGGGCTGCAACTAACGATTATTTTAATAATCGATTAATCTGTCAATCATTTATTTTCAACCTTTTATTCAAAAACAGAACCAAAATCTTTAGAAAGTGCACAAACATGTTGCTCCTTGAGCTGTTATAATAAAAATAAAAAAAAAATGGACTAACACAAAAACATACACATGTATGCTTTACATCTGCCAAATATAGACTTTTTTTTTTTAAATAAAGTGCCACATGAGCTGCCAGAATGATAAAAAAAAGAAAAAAAAGAACAATACAAATCAGAAAATTTAAGAGGATTTGTTTGAATGTCAGAACTTGTTCTCTACACTACACTGCAGATGCACACACTCGCAGACGCATAAACTCACAAACACTGACACACACACACACACTGCAAAAAATGCTTTTCTAACTTAGTAGTTTTGTCCTGATTTCAGTCCAAATCTCTAAAAAATCTTAAATCATGTGTTTACTACACATAAGAAGTGATGTCTTGTTTTCTGATAAAATATCTCAGAATTAAGCCAATGGGGTAACAAAACTAATCTTAATGAGATAATCTCAAACAGAAGTTTTAAGCATCACTTAATTTTCTCATGCCATTTTTCTTGTCTAGTAATCTTGATTTAAGATTTTTTAGATATTTGGACTGGAAATGAGACAAAATTACTAGGTAAGAAAAGCTTTTTTTGCAGTGTATGCATGACAACAGATAGAAAAATGAATGGTCCAAAAAAGTCTAGTGAATAAAAACATGTCTTTAGTCTTTTAATGCAAAGAAAACTATAGCACCCCTGCTTTACTACTGTTATTAACGCGCTAACGCTAACTTGTCATGCCTGTCAAGCTGGATGACGGGTAAACATTTACATTTACAGCATTTATCAGACGCCCTTATCCAGAGCGACTTACAATCAGTTGTTACAGGGACAGTCCCCCTGGAGCAACTTAGGGTTATGTGTCTTGCTCAGGGACACAATAGGCGAGTCGTCCACGCGGAGACGCAGAGAACAGTCCGAACGCTGTTTCATCCTCCCTCCACACCTGTAGGTGGCGCTGTAAGTCCCCATCTAGTTCTCCTCCGCGGCGAGTTAAACACCAGCACCAGGGACATTACGTTCCTCACTTCAAAACGGAAAAAAGTAGGATTCTGTAGCGACTTCCCCTGCTGCTGAACTCCCTTCTTCCTCCTCAAACACTCCAACATGTTTGCGTTTCAGGTGCTGGATCATTGCCGTGGTGCTCCTGTGCCATGCCATGTCGCTTTTGCATATTTTCGCGCAGATTTCTCTGCCTCCGCCATGTATATGTCCTCTACCTCCGCTTTTTTTTTTGTTTTTTGTTTTTTTGAGGCGCCAAACTCTGCTAGCATCTGTGTGCGAGAGAGACCGAGTGTGTTCACTCCACTCCGCACTCAAATTAAGTTTTTTTTAAAATAATCAAACATCTCCGCGGCGCGCGACATAACAAATCAATTAGGAAATTTGTTGCCAACTCTTCTAGTAATCGATTTTTATTGATTCGTTGTTGCAGCCCTAAACCAAACCATGACTTTGTAGATCAGTTAGTCCTTGAAACCCTTCCAGTACATTGGAAATGATTCCTACTTTTGCAACTACTTCACTGATATCACATCAATAAAAAGGTGAAGAAGCATAAGAACTTTAAATGGCTCCTAAAAACACTTAATATTAATATTAATTACATTGTACTAACCTTGGCTGCTTTGCGTAATTTGGCCCCAGCAAGGGCTGCGGCCAGCCCACCACCGGCTCCTCCTCCGTCACCACCTCCGCCCCCAGAGGGCAGTGGCGGCGGGGGAGGCGGGCCAGGTCCAGGAGGAGGAGGTGGCCCTGGGGGAGGAGGTGGCCCGGCTCCGGAAGGCGGACATGCTGGTGCCGGTGGTGGTCCGGGCGGCGGAGGCGGCCCGGGGGGCGGGGGGCCTCCTGATCGGGCAGGGGATGTGGGTGGAGGTGAGGATGGAGGGATGGGTCGCTCTTTTTCCATCTGCTCACGTTCCAGCTGCTCTTGTCTCTGTTTCTCCAGCCTGGTGAACGCAGTCCGACAGCCTGGATCTTAAAGACTGTCACACTCTCAGTGTTTTCTGTCACTGTACTGTGTAATGGTACCTTCTCTGCTGCTCCACTTCTTCTGGAGAGGGTCCATTTTGCACCTGACGTGGGGCTGTGGAGAAGATGTTCAATCAGACGCTGCTCAGGCTGTCTGGACGTTCAATAGTTTGCGCACGGTACCTGCTTCCGCCACTCCGTTCATCATGTCGAGGGCATGCGTCATGCTGTCACCAAACTGGATGGCTTCATCCTTGCTCCCAAAGTTCAGCCCCCACACTTGCCGAGCATCTCGCCACTGGTGGAAAGTAGGTGTGGCCTGGTTGTACTTTAATCCCTTTCCAATGGGATAATTGATGACCACCTATCATAAAGTACAGAAAAAAAAATGTTAATCATCATGCATATTGTGTTGACGTGGAACTCTACATGAACCATAATATAATAAACATCTTTGGACAAGCAAAAAGCTAAGCTAAAAAGCTAAGCTAAAAAAAGCTAAGCTTAGCTTTTTGCTAGCAAAAAGCTAAGCAAAGCTAGTACAGACAGACACAAACCCCGTGGTGTCAAAAAAACGTCCAGTGTGCTGCTGGTGGTAACTAGAGGCAGGGGAAAACCAATGCCATGTGAACAGTGAAGAAATAAGGGCCAGAAGCCTGGTGAAAAGTTAAAGGTGTTCTCATAAATAGATAAAAGAAAAACTATGTACCCTTTTTGCAGGAGTGTAATTATTTCTCTTTTTAAAACGGTAGGAACTTGATGACTGATTTCCTCATTCTGGGCTATTTCAATGTCGTTAATGTGTCACATGCACATGCACAAGAAACATTGTGTTTCTTTCATGTTTCATATATTTTTTGTAAATCCTGAGGGCGTCTTTAATGTTGCACGACCGAACAAGCTCCACATTTAGAACATCAGAAAACTATTCAAACATCAGAAAGTGTTAGAATACAGCTCTTGAAAGAACGAAAGAACTAGGGGTAAAATAATGAGAACTGAGTAAATGGAAATCAACACAGCAAAAACATACTGACAAATGGGACACGTGACAACCACAGAGCCCTGCGTACAATGCACGTTCACAGATAAACCTGTCAGCAAAGTTGCATTAAACAAAGAGCCTTTTCATACCTGTACATACTTGATGAAATGCACGTTATACATCTTCACTGACACACAGTGTACTTAAAAAAATACCCACATTTGGAATATATGTGGCATTAACATAAACCTGATTATTGTTACAGCAAACACACAGAGGTTTAACAGAGGTCGTGACCTCGACGGTCGTCATACCTGCTGGTCGGTTTGTATTTTGCGGCCCACGACTCTGTATGTGTTGGTGCCAGGATTGTGGAATATCTGAACTCTGCTGACACACTGGGCGCCGGTGCCCGCCGGGACCCAGCGCTTGTTGGCGTCATCGTACATCATGACAGTGGCCCGGGCCTGGCAAATACTGGTTTCACTAAGGTCACAGACACAGGAACGACAGAAGTTGACTCAGTGTCACCATCACATTGTACTCAGTCACTGTTTTATCATCAGAATAATGAAAGGTGTAATGTTCTTGTGATCCTGTGAAGACTTAAAACTGGGTAGGACACTGTGAAACACAAGATGCTTACTGCATTGAAGTTGAGTTTTAATGTCATTTCAGCTACAGACAGTAACTATGTTTCTCTGGAATCTGGTGCTACATGTAACATTTAAACAACGTTACTGACAAAGTGCACGTGTGCAACAGACAACCTGGGCTCCATCAAGTGCAAGCAGGGGACACAGACAGTGCAAGAATAAAATTTAACAAAAGACATGTAGACAATGAGGCAGACAGCGATTAACTAGCGAAATGAATAACAAATGTGCAAAGTAAAATAGTGCAAATACAGCTGTCATGATCTCAACTATTAACAACCCCTTGCAATTTTGTCCAATCACAGCAACCTGTCCGTAATTTTTCACTTTCATTAGCAGCATGTTGTGAACGCAAACGTGGACAACATTGGATAATATTCGTGATTTTGAAATGTCCTAAAAAACCTTCCCTTGTCACATGTTTTGACTGCATTCAAGTATTCATAAAAGCCAAGAAATCAAATGTGGATGACGACCATTAATAAATAAAAATGTACGCTGGCAATGTATTCAGACATCAATGCGTTTTTTTCTCTGTTCCAATGTTGCCGGCTGAAATTCTTACATGTGTTCTTGTCAATCGAGAACGACCCACCGGATGTCAGTATACAAATCACACAGGACCATAAACTGGACCGCACTGCATGCATGCTGAAGACAGTGAAGCAAGTAATCAAAAAAAAACTTCACTGATGGAATGTCGCGGTCCCAGAACATGAGCATGTGTTGGACGAAACGAGAAACCCCGGTGCGATAGGACGCAATGAGGCAGGTAATTTGTATACTGCCATCCGGTGGGTCGTTCTCGATTGGCAAGAACATGTGTAGGAATTTCAGGTAAGTTTCCACCGGTTTAATATGCGAATGAGAACCGGCATGAGCCGCAATGCCACACGGATGTCGTTCGCGTTTAGGTTGAATTTGGGGAAGGGACAGGATGAGAGGGAAGAGTTGAGAGGTGAGGAGACGAGCAGGGTGAGTCTTACGGGTTGAGATGGAGAAGGAGCAGAGTCTAGTTGACGGATGCCAATCAATGACTGAGCGGCTGGCCTGTGGCCATCTTGGCAATTTGGGAGTCACGTTACCACATCTCCGTGTTGCTCCCGGGCACATGGATGGAATTATGTGACAAGAAATTTGCTACATGCACTGCAAGTTATTGCCGGACTGGAACAGGGCAACATTCTTGAAGGTCTAATCTCACGCGTGGCCATGGCTTTTAATTTTAACGGACATGTGGTAACGTGACTCCCAGGGGGCAGTGGTGGCCTAGCGGTTAAGGAAGCAGCCCCGTAATCAGAAGGTTGCCGGTTCGAATCCCGATCCGCCAATGTGCCATTGAGCACCTTGGCGGATCGGGATTCAAACCGGCAACCTTCACTCAGGGTGATGGGTTAAATGCAGAGGACAAATTTCACTGTGTGCACCATGTGCTGTGCTGCTGTGTATCACAAGTGACAATCACTTCACTTCACAAATTCCAATCAGCCACTGTGGTGTGTGTTGATATACCTTTTAACAATTCTAAGTATTTTTATAACTTCACAATCGTGCAGGGGTATAATCTGGAGCTAAAAAAGATGTTACAAAAACCAAAGCGTTTCAGATAAAGGCGTGCGGTTCTGATGCAGACCAAAATGCAAAAAAGCAGAGCATATGTGAAACACCACAATCCTCAACTGATGCACTTTGACAAAGAGGCGTTGGTGCAAGATGTGATACAATGTCTCTGCTGTGAGAGTTCCTGTGCCAGGGGACTTCACCACGGCCAAATAAGGACACAGACACAAGCCCCGTCAAGGAATCGCACCAAAATAAAGTGCTGAAAATGCAGGAAAAGGCCAGCGATTCTTTTTGAAAGCTCTGAACCTGCTGCGTGGGACGCGGTTGGTAGAACAGAGTCAGGAAGTGGTGAGATGGGTTCTACAGACTATAAGTGTGAAGCAACAGGGCTCCCTTGCATTCATGCATTCACCGCTACAGACGTGTTTATCAGTTTCCAAAATTAAACACCGAGAACTCGAACCCTGACCAAACAAATGATAAGAGAAGCATAACGCTGGGCGAAACTCAGCGTGACAGCCAGGAACACACGCTACTGAGAAAACAGGAAGCTGTGGTCCGACACTGAACACTGTCTGCTTCATCTACACACTCAGATCAGGTACTTGATGTCAAACTCTCACAACGGCTTTTCTTTTCTCTTTCTCTCTCATTTTTTTACATTTCTCTTATTGACTTATTCAACCTGCCCCCCCTGATCTGCAGTTTCCGGATGAGGGAGGGAACTTGTGAGCTGTTCAGGGCAAACCACTGATTGGTCCTCACGTGGGCTTGAAAGAAAATTGATGAAATTCAAAGACTTCGGGAGAACTGAGAGTCAGAGAAAACAAATGTGTATGAACTCTGCTGAAGGAAGTTCACAATTTAAACCGATAGAAAAGGAGGAACTTACCGTACAATTAAAAAAAAAAAAAAAAAAAAGACACCATCATCCTGCTGCTCTCACTGCGGTGCAGTTTCTCACACACAGCCACACTTGCCTCAGCAACACAGCAAATATCTTTAAATCGCTCATATCAGTAGATACAGGTGAAATAAAACTAACTCGGAAAGACTGTGCACTTTATATCCTCATATGTTCTAATATCCTAATAAACTAAACATATTACAGATTTGGCTGATTTGAAATGTGGAACCGGAGATACTTTTGGATCTAACGTGTGGAAAACAAAATGAATATTGGTGAATAGTTTTGTTATTTTTTTAGACAATAGCTTTTTATCCCAAATGAGCTCGAGATGGGGAAACAACCTCAAGCTTCAGGAAAACGGGAGACTTGGAGGTGCTGCTGAGTTGTCCATGAACTTGAAAGGAGAGTGCAAAGTTGAGTTGAGGAGCTAAAGCAACATTCTGGAAGATCCCATCCAGCAAACAAGAACAGTTTGGGCTGCAGTCATGTTGTACGCACCTTCCATCCAGTGAACCACAAAACTGCATTAGAGGTTACTCTTCATTCATTGGTTGGATTATTAGTAAGTGAGTCTGAGGACAAACCCTCATAAACTACATTAGGTCTCCTAAATCTGTCAATAGTTGGATCTGTAAGAATATTGCATCTCTGTGAAATCTTCAAGCATTGCAAAGGAAATTTGGCAATGTTCTTGTTTGGTGCAGGAATAAGTACATTTCAGGATTGTACAATAATATTGAGATCATGCATATGTAGCACAATTACAAACCTTTACGTAATAAACATTTCTTGGTTGTGCAAACCTGGCTTTTTCACTCTTACAGAGGAAAGTCGTGATTCAAAAAGTAATGAGTAAAATTTGTTAATTTAAGATTTCATTTTTTCTTGGCTTAAACCTACGCAGGCCTGTGCGTGTGTGAATACACACCATCAGTACACCCCACTTGGTCCATAAAGTCCTTCTTACCCCATCGTGAAGCGAGCCCGGTCCTCGTCCCGCTGGTGGTCCGTTCAGGGGATGAAGACAGCGAGCTTCGTGCGCCTGGAGAGCAGAGAACCTGCAGCTTCGTGCACGGCCGCTTCTGCTTTATAAAGTGGCGCGCCGCTTCCTGTGGCCGCGGTCATCAACCTGTGCTGACTTCTGCTTTATGGCCGTATATTAAACAAACAAATACATATACAGTCACTGCAAATGCCTTTATACATAAAGCATCTGCTTCGTGATAAGCGAAGAACGCAACTTTTATATTTAACATATCTTAACAGTAACGAAGGCGTTTCTTATTCACCCGTGATCCAATCACCGTTAACGTTACAGGTGTTGTACCGAATTCTGTGACCCGTCGAATTTCGTGACCCTAGATGGCGCTGTGACACGAAAGTCGCATAGGATCCTACTTACAGCACGGTCACACTATCTGGCAGCGCCTGTCAAAGATTGTGACCTCTTGTCCCTGGTTCCTGTTCATGATTACAATGGTAAATGTTGTAGTTAAAGGTTGCTCTCAAAGTACACAATTAACACTCAATAATCAATTAATTCAGCTAAGAATTATCGTGTATTATAATTTTTTGACGTTGTTGACCGTCTTTTGCGGCACAGCGCCATCTATGCAACACTGCGTTGAATGGGGCCTCCAAGGAAGCAAATGCGTCAATAGAGCCGCCATATTGGGATGGGCTGGCGCTCCTTTTAAACGAATGAACGTCTATCAGGGCCAAGGTGGAATACAGAATTAAAGGACCATAAACCGGCAAATTTGAGAAGCGATTGTTGTTTTCTTGGTTCTTTTAAAGTTTCAGACACGTATTTACGACCGTGAAGCCTTTTTTGAAAACATAGAATAGTTTTATGTTCAAAATGTAATCTGCATATAAGTTTTTTTTTTCTTTCGAAATACTTACCTCTAAATTTCATATATAATTACAGATGCTTTTATAGAAAATGGAAAGCAATCTTACTCTCTGTTTACTAACTTCGTGATTGAGCAGCTATTAGCATATTAATTTATTCCCTTATTAGGCTATGGTAAATAAATACTTCACTGTAAACTCATTTTAAAGCCCTATGGCACACCTTACTTTTCAATCCGGACAGTATAATTTTGTTTTGAACTATTTGATTAAAAAGGAGAGTCAGTACTGAATTCAGTAAAGTGAATTTTCAAGTGCAATATCTAAAAATGTATAGGTTAGCCTTTGCTTTTCTTAATCCTATATTAATTTTAATTCTAAATTGTTTCATGTGTTAACCCGGTAGATGAATCACAATGTGGTGAGAAGAAGAAATCCTGACAAAGTATATTCCTCACTTTGTAGACTGAGTTTTGCAAAAAAAAAAAAATCAGACACGCTGGAAGCAATGCAGAGAAAAGAGGAAACTTTTGGAACATTTACCAGCTAAAATGAAACTTCCAAACTCTTGCCACACAGCAACAAACGCATCCTGGTCCTAGTTTCGGAAACAAAAATGCTTCACGAAAACATGAAAAATTGTAATGGGTTGGTTGAATTGTGAAGCTGGTTATTACAGGCAGGTTAGGGGGGCACATGAGAGATCATTGTCAAGAAAGATGACACTGTGAGCAAAGTTTTAGAGGATGGGAAGAAGATATTCTTCCCCATTGGGAAAAAATATATAAAAAGGGGCGAGTTGAGATATTTGACATAGTGTGCTCAGAAGATAAAACTCATCTTAAAATGCTAAGATTGCACATTTGATCAAAGAACATACAAAATGATGCTTGTGGTTTTAATGAGTCACCAGAACCAGCCAAATCACCTGAGAAAGCCTTGATGACAGATGGTGTGACGTCATCACATCTTTCTCACAGATCTTCTTGCCATTGTGATCTTGGGGTTCTTAGTCCTTAGATGATCAGATGGATATCTTTTAGTACCAAGTTCAGATCTAGTGCACACAAATTGTGAATCTGACACATTATTTGACAGTCACCAGTACTTGAACAAGCTAGTTCAGACCACATCTCAATGTCCAGCACATCTGAAAATTTCTATGAGAATCCAGAGAATGTTGTTGAAAAGCAAACTATTACTATTCACACAGTGCGTGCAGTTGCTGACATGATTGAAGCTGCATAAACATGTGGGCAGGTGCCGTAACTCGGCGTACGTCTCCTTCCACCCCGCCTCTTCGGGGAAGGTTGTGTCACGGCCATGCGGGCATGGCGCGGCGGGTGAACGGAGAGCCGGACGAGGAGTGACGAGGAACGAAGAATGAAGGACGCTTTCACCTGACATCATGAAACCGGGGTTTAATTGTGAATCACAAGACAGGGGAGACATCCGAGACGTAGACACTGGTGAACACGGAACATAACGTTAAAGACCTGACAGCGGACAGAAACGAACAGGGCAGCTTTATACAATTAACACAGGTGAAAACGATTAGGGAACATTTCACAGGACAACAATGAAACTCCGGTGCGGATCATGGACCGGAGTAACCCCCATTTCGGACCGGATCGTGACAGGTTGGTGCACCATCCGGTAGCGTGGTTTGTCCTGAGCTGCTGCTGTTTTCTTTTACAGGGTTCATCTTAGTATCTTTGTCTTATTTAATGTGTGTAGTAAGTTCCTCCGTTTCTAATCTTACTTTTAAACCCTACTTGTAGTTTTTCTGTAGAATGTAGAGCTGATTACTAGTAGAGCGGTTGCACACAGTCCGGCCTTCAGGAGGTATTTTCTTTTAATGTTGGGATTCTCTTTTTGTGTTAATTTTCCTGTCTGTCTAGTTGACTTCTTTTCTGTTTTTTCCTTATCTCATCTTACTTAAAATTGTTAATTGTTTTACTATTGTGATTTCCAGTTTGACCCAACTCTCACTGCAAGCTGGGAATATTAAATACCTGAGTATTAATATTTCTGCCAAGCTGTCAAATTCTTCCCATAAGTGTTAAAACAATCAAAATGATCCAAAAATCAATTACTTCTAAATGGTTCTGAAAAAATCACCCCCAGCTTGGTTCAAATCATTGGACTCCATAATTTATAATTTTCTAATTCCTAAAATTCAACCCACAAGTCTGGAGCTGCCAAATTTCTATAATTACTTTCTTGCCAATAGGCTGATAAGTGTCTAAAAATAGACTACACAAGATCAATTAGATTATAATTGGTTTGATATAACGTTGTGTATAACATTAGACTGTGTAATCCGCCCTTTATCAGCCCTTTAAAAGCATCAGTATTAGCTCATCACTCACAGCCTGGTGGGAATTTCGGAAAAAAAAAATTAACCTTACTGGTACCATGCAAACTGACACCCATCTGGAACAAACCAGACTTTCTGCTAAATAACAAAATGATAAATGACTGTGTAAAATATCCACTAGCAACAAATACTGTACACTTAACAGTGTATTTCCACATACTGTACACCAACAATGTGTATCTCTACAATTCTGTACACCAACAATGTGTATTTTTTATGTACTCTACACTGACATGTATAAAGAAACTGTATGTCAGTGTTGCTGTTAAATTTCAGCCATTTTGCTAAAATCATATTGCTAAAATAATTTAAGTAATTTTTTTCCTCATTAATGTACACATAGCACCCCATATTGACAGAAAAACAGAATTGTTGACATTTTTGCAGATGTATTATCAAAGAAAAACTGAAATATCACATAGTCCTCCATATACAGACCTTTTTCTCAGTATTTAGTAGAAACAGCCCTTTGATCAGCCATGAGTTGTTTTTACACACCTGGATTTGGGGATCCTCTGCCATTCCTCCTTTCAGATCCTCTCCAGTTCTGGTAGGTTGGATGGTAAACGTTGGTGGACCTCCATTTTAGGTCTCTCCTGAGATGCTCAATTGGCTCTGGCTGGGCCATTCAAGAACAGTCACAGAGTTGTTGTGAATCCACTCCTTCGTTAGCTGTGTGCTTAGGGTCATTGTCTTGTTGGAAGATAAACGTTTGGCAAAATCTTATTTCTCACCAGTCCTGCGGGTGTTTTTTAGCACAAGAATATGTGATTTAGCCAGCTCCAGGAAGGGTTCTGGTCATCCCTGGGGATGTGTTGAACTATCAATTGTGTGGTGTGTATTGAAAGGTCGATTGTGTTTAAGCAGCATCAAGTGTCATCATTATCTTACTGAGGTGGTCAATCAGTGATAGTTTCGTGTTCCCCTGAGGTGTAAATTAGGGTGCAGGACTTAGGGATTTATAGTGAAAGTCACTCTGCTACAAACATAGTCGGTAAAACAACAGCCGTCAATCCAAACCTTACATCTTTCCTTAATCTTCCTTTTCCTTTTAGCTTTTTACTTCACAGCAACAATGTGTCTGAAACCTATTCCAGTAACTATCTCTTACAGGCTTAGAAAACATACTCAACCTGCAGAGGCTCTGTTACCCACAACCTCATCTACCCCACCCTGTCATCTACTTCTCAAACAAGTGTGGTAGGTGGGCTCTGGAACTGTCAATCTGCTGTTAAAAAAGTCACTTCATCTCTATGACTATCCACCATCCATCCTTCATTCGACTCAACCTTCACATTGTCTCACCTTCATCTGTATCTTCTTGCATTCTTTCACATCTCCCTACCTCTGACTCTTTCTTCTCCTTACCACTAGAAACAGCCACTAACTCTTTTCTCAACTCACTTTGCCTTTCTGTGGATCACTTCTGTCTATCTTCTAATCCCAAAAGGCCTTCTCCCACTGCGCCCTGGCTCTCTGATACATTGCACAGCAATCGAAGAGTACTTCGAGCAGCGGAGACAAAATACAAGAAATCACAGCTTGACTCAGACCTGCTGTATTACCAGAATCTTCTGCTCAAATTTTCTACTAACCTTCCTGCTGCTAAACCTGCTTTCTTCAAGGCAAAACTGGAAGCCTCTGCCCACAACCCTCAAACTCCACAATATATTCTTATCTCTACTCAACCCTCCGACTCCCCCTACCCCATCTTCCCTAACTGCTGATGATTTTGCCAACTTCTTCACAGGGAAGATTGAACAATTCTGTAAGACATTCTCCACCACAAATCCTACTCTACCCTCCTACAACTGCTCTAAATCAGTTTTCTAAGATCAACAGGCAATCCAACCACCTGTCCCTTCTGCAATGCTCCAAACCATCTCTCCTGACCTCATCCCTTTCATTTCTTATATCATAAACGACTCAATCACATCCGGCCATGTACCATCTACTCACATCCATTCACATCAGCAATCTTTCCCACTCATGTAGATTCCTTCTCTACAATATCAGACAAATCCGCCCTTATCTGTCAACACAGGCCACCCAGATACTGGTTCAGCCATTTACAGCATTTATCAGACGCCCTTATCCAGAGCAACTTACAATCAGTATTTACAGGGACAGTCTCCCTGGAGCAATTTAGGGTTAAGTGTCTTGCTCAGGGACACAATGGTAGTAAGTGGGATTCGAACCCGGGTCTTCTGGTTCATAGGCGAGTGTGTTACCCACTAGGCTACTACCACCCACCCCTACTTCAGCCCCTAGTAATGTCACGACTGGACTACTGTAACTCCCTTCTAGCTGGTCTACCTCTATGTACCATCCAACCTCTACAGCTAATACAAAATGCAGCAGCACGACTGATCTTCAACCTTCCCAAATTCTTCTACACCAGCCCTCTGCTACGTTCCCTCCACTGGCTCCCAGTAGCTGCACACATTAGAAAAATATTGATGCTGGCCTACAAAACCAAATATGGAGTAGCACCATCCTACCTCACAGCCCTCATTATACCTCACACTGCACCTCGTATACTCAGAGCCTCCAGTCTGCTGCTCGCCTGGTCCCTCCATCTCTGAAGGTAAAAGGAAGACACTCATCTAGACTCTTCTCCATCTTGACCCCTCAGTGGTGGAATGAACTTCCCCTTGAGGTCAGAACAGCTCAGTCACTGAATACTTTCAAACGGCAGCTCAAGACCTTCCTCTTTAAAGAATATTTATTACTTGTAACCTTCTTATTGTCTGACTTATGTATAGAAACTACAACAGAGTGAATAATAAGATTGTATTTATAGTTGCGGGTTCTAGTGAACCAGAATTGATCACTTCATCGATGGTAACATGGAAGCACGTTGTAAGTCGCTCTGGATAAGGGCGTCTGCCAAATGCTTTAAATGTAAATGTAAATCTCAAACGTCTTCCAGTTAAGGATTATGGAGGCCACTGTGCTGTTAGGAACCTTAATTGCAGAATTTTTTTGTAACCTTGGCCAGATCTGTGCCTTGCCACAATTCTTTCTGGCAGTTCCTTTGACCTCATGATTCTCTTTTGCTCTGACATGCGTTGTGAGCTGTAAAGTCTTATATAGACAGGGGGGTGGCTTTCCAAATCACATCCAACCAGTATAATCAAACACAGCTGGACTCAAAAGAAGGTGTAGAACCATCTCAAGGACGATCAGAAGAAATGGACAGCATCTGAGTTAAATCACAAAGGGTCCGAATATTTAGGATGTGATATTTCAATTTATCTTTGTTAATAAATCTGCAAAAGCGTGTTCTGTTAATATGGGTTGCTGTGTGTACATTAATGAGGAAGAAAATGGTTGAAATGATTTTAGCAAATGGCTGCAACATAACAAAGAGTGAAAAATTTAAGAGGGTCTGAATACTATCTCTACCCACTGTATATCTACACTGATTGGGATGGAAGTAGCATTGAAGTATTGATGGAAAGTCGCTCTGGATAAGGGCATTTGCTAAATGCCACCAATGTAATTGAAATGTTTAATGATATTACTTAATAAAAAAAATGTAAGGCATTGGACACATAATCTAGACCATGACACTGACTACATCCTGGACTTCTCCAACCCTACAACTGTAGGACTTATTATTATATCATCCCCAACCCTGTACTGACACCATTTGCAGGCTCACTCTACCCTGGAAGGGGGTCCCTCTCTGTATCACTCCTTCCCAAGGTTTCTTCCTTTCTTTTTTTTTCTCTCTCCAAGAGTTTTTTTTGTGTGGAGTTTTTCCTTGTGTGCAGAAGGGTCAAGTGTGGGGGGTGTCAACTGTAGGGCCTGTCAAATCCCATTGAGACATACAGTATATCTCCAGTGAATCCCCTAGATTTACTTTTAAATGTATTTAACTTTATTTATTAAAATAATTTATTACATATTATACAAACAAAATACATTTTGGACACTATAGACTAATAATAATAATAATTATTATTAATATTAATAATAATGTTATCTATTTATCAAATACCTCTGTGGTTAAATATTGTAATGGTTTCCAAATGTGTTTTGCCAGACTCATTCTCTGCAGTGCCTAGATGAGATGTTCCTGTTCCTCAACTATCTGGCACTTGGTTTAAAACTGGGACCTTGCTGACAAATATGGAATCCAGTCCAGTCAGTAGGATCATCACAACATGGAGCAACGTTGTCTACACTGTCCTGGGATCTCTAAGGATGTGGACTCCACAGAGCTCAGGTGTCCAGCCTAACCTCTTCTCCAAAGTGAAGTGGCCTGCTTGGAGTTGCTCCACATGGAGCAGTAATTCATTTCTCTATCAGTGACATCAGATCATGGTGTACCATCATGGTTGACAGAGGGTTTCTTGAGGGTGACTCGGAAGCAAAAGAAGACCGGTTCAATGTTCAGAATAAAAGCCAGGCAACCATCTAGGGTGCTGCCCGCTCTTTGATAATTATTTTTTCATTGATGCTCAACTTTTTTGCATCGACTGCCTTTTGATTGTGGACTCTTGCGCAGCTGCACGTCCCGTCTTCCCCTCCCGCTCCCACTCACCTGCATCATCCCTCCATCTACATTTACATTTACAGCATTTATAAGACGCCCTTATCCAGAGCAACTTACAATCAGTATTTACAGGGACAGTCTCCCTGGAGCAACTTAAGGTTAAGTGTCTTGCTCAGGGACACAATGGTAGTAAGTATGATTTGAACCCAGGTCTTCTGGTTCACAGGCGAGTGTCTTACCCACTAGGCTACTTCCACCTCCACCGAGCCCAATGCCTGGCAGTCACTTCTCCTGCCTTCCCGGAGGATCAGAAACCGCGATGTCGGTCTGTGCGTTCCCGAACTCGGGGGTGACAGATTTTGAACCTCTTTCAATCCGCAAGATTTCTGTCTCCCAGTTGTATTTTATACAGGTCAGGAGCTGACATTGGGAGCTTCTAACCTCAGTACACCCGTCCATAGAAGCAATCAATCTATCCAGATTCCAAACTCTGCACTATGGCGAAGACCAAAGAGCATTCCAAGGACCTACACAAGGCTGGAATGGGCTACAAGACCATCACCAGGCAACCGGGTGAGAAGGTGACAACATTAAATAATATAACTGATAAAATAAGTCCATGCAAGCTCTCATCTCGTGGAGTTTCAATGATAATGAGAACAGTGAGGAACCAGCCCAGAACTACTTGGGAGGAAGAGTAAGATTTGTTAAATTTTGTTCAATTTGTTCCTGTTTATGAGCAGTAATTTAAACCACCATACTAACATGTTTGAAAAAGGACTGAACCTAGTGGGTTCATGGCCTAATGACCACAGTGTCACAGGTTCAAACCCCATTTACTACCATCGTGTCCCTGAGCAAGACACTTAACAGTTGCTCCAGGGGAGACTGTGCATGTAACTACTTATTGTAAGTCACTCTGAATAAGGGCGTCTACTAAATAACATAAATGTAAATGACTGCAGTGGAGTACAGAGGGTTCAGGAGAAGATGGAGAGGGCAGAGCGAGGAGAGACTCCAGCAGGAGAGGGAAGAAGCAGTGGAACAAGGGCAGCGTTTGGAGGATCAGCAGTACAGCACCCATACGCCCCACCCATTCAAACCCAGTACTGCAGTCATCAGTGAGGTCAGTAAAACCCAGTTCTGTTCTCTTGTACAATCACATATTCTGGGTTTCTTGTGTTTTTGTGTGCTGATGAACATTCTGTCTACCGATTGAGTAGATGAATGCAGAAGATGTTCTCCCAGGCCGAGATGAAGATATGAGATTCAGGACCAGGTCAGTATTCTGTGTTTCAGTAAATTATATTCCTCTACCAGGCTTGTGTTGAGCAGCTGAGCAGGGCTTTAAAAAAAAAAAAAAAACTAAAAAACCTTAATAAATATCTGGTAATAAGAGACAACTAAAGAAAATTGTATTTCTTATAAAAGTTTATACCAGACGTTGTTTTTACATTAGAAAAAGAAACAGGCAAAGAGGGACGTGTTCTTGCATGGACAGAGAACATCAGAAGACCACAGGGTCCTGCTAATCTTTCACTAGGTGGACCTGCAAGAAGATCTTTCTCATTTTAGTGTAAAGAACAGTTCCAGTTCTCAACTAAGGTTGAAAGCAGGTACCTTCACACCTCATCACACCTGTTTTCTATTTGCGCTGCTTCTTTCAGTCTTTTATTCTTTCTTTGTTGTCTCTGACGTCTGCAGTTTTTCTCTCTTTCATGCGTACACAACAAAAATGTAGACAACTGATATTTTCTTTTGCTCTGTAGTGTATTATATTGATATAATAAAATTACAAAAATATATACTTTTTTTTTTATTGCAAATTGCATTTTGTCATTTAACTATTCAAAATACCCCTCAAATAAATTGTGCCAATAACCACGATTTAAATTCCTTTACTCCTGTTTTAATTGTATATTGTAATTTGTATTGTGTTGTTTTATTGATCTCCTTGTGTGTTACACCTGATTTGAGTTCCAGTGTTCATAAATTATGAGCTAATTTTTATATTGATTATTATAGTAATAATAATAACCTGGTCTACCCGTAACTGATACAGTTTCATCATCGTTCATCATCTTTTGAGGAACAATAACAGTCAGACTCCAAGATGACCGTGTAAAGTGTTTTTATGGAGACATCAACACAGAATATTTGATCTATTCTAGATACAAGTACGTTGTCTGAAGCGCAAGGATCTTGGTAACTTTTACCTCCGTGCTGTGGTATCAAAATTAGAAGCGTTCAGATTGTACATTATTAAAATCCCTGACTTCTTCCAAAGATTTTATTGTAGTGACTTTTCTGTAAAGTATTCAGAAGTAACAGGTCACCATACTTGGGTCCCACTCTTATCTGCAGTAGTTTGTCTGTCAGCAGGAGGGGCTGGATGGTGTTGAGAGTACATCCTGTGTAGCATATATAGAGGATGGAATCCTCCACTCCCACATTCTCCTGGTCAAGCACATGGTGAACCTGGGGTCTTCATTAGGTGTGAGGTGAAGTCATTAAGTTGCTAATGATTATTAAACTGGTTTCCTGAACATGACAGTGAGTTGAGTGAACTTCAGTGGCCTCCACAGTCACCAGATCTCCATCCAATCAGACATCTTTCTGACGTGGTGTGACAGGAGATTCGCATCATGGATCTGCAGCTGCAATTCATGTATGATGCAATCACGTCAATATGGACCCAGATTTCTAAGGGATGTTTCCAACATCTTGTTGAATATATGCTTTGAGAATTAAGGCACTTCAGAATCAGAAAAATGTATTAATTTAGGAGAAAATGTATTATATAATGACTGCCACAACACACAAAGACACTAGAATATAAAATCAAATATGTCTAAATAATATCTATAGAAATAAAATGCTGACAAATGATAAAACTACAATCGGCAAAACGGTCCAACTTGGTACTGGCAAGGTGTACCTAATAAAGTGGCCAGGGAGTGTATAATGTCAATACATATTTTTTAAAAAAATGCTGTCATTAAATTATTACTTATTTGCATATGAGTGTAAAAGTAAAAAAATTATGTTTGCTAATCCCACATTTGTAAATAAAGTTATTGATGGATTTTGGATAATGTGCATAAAATTGATGAAACTTCCTCAAGTTCTTCTTGAAATATAGCTTTCAAAAGAATGCCTTGCTGGCACAAAGGCATAAAAAGGATCCATCGACGTTCCTCCTGTCTCGTTCCTGAAAGCACACAAAGACAAGCAGCACCCGGCCTCAGTACATTGTGTACAACTTCATGCATGCATATGAAGCTATAGGCATTAGCCTACACAGCAACGTACCAGTAAGTTGCTAAGCTAACTTACCGTAAGTGGGATTTGAACCCGGGATGCTGTGAAGGCCAAAATAGGCTGGAGAATAAAAAAAATGATGTTCTGCCAGTGGTTGTACTCGATACAGCCACGAACGCGCTGACCCTGCACCACACAGCCAGAACGAACATCAGCGCTCGTTTTTTTTGTGTCTATATGATCCTTTTTTCGGCGGGGGGCGGGGCAGTGGTGGTCTAGCGGTTAAGGAAGCGGCCCCTTAATCAGAAGGTTGTCAGTTCGAATCCCGATGCGCCAAAGTGCCACTGAAGAAAAGGCACCGTCCCCACACGCCTGTCATGGCTGCCCACTGCCCACTCAAGGTGATGGGTTAAATGCAGAGGACATGTGCTGCTGTGTATCATTTGACTTTAGGATGTATAGCAGACGTTCGTCATTTTGTAAGTCGTCAGGGAGTGAAAACGGTGCCTCGGGCGCCACCTGCTGGTGTTTGACGGTCATGTCTCTGGGCGCACAGGAGGTTCGGCACCGGCGTCGGCTGAAAGAAGTGCCGCGTTTTGGGTTTTTTAACGTCGGTCACTCACTTTTCCAGCGTATGTCTAAATAATATCTGTAGAAAGAAAATGCTGACAAAATGGTCCAACCTGGTAATGGCAAGGTGTACCTAAAAAAGTGGCCAGGGAGTGTATAATGTCACTACATTAATAATGCTGTCATTAAATCATTACTTATTTGCATATGAGTGTAAAAGTTAAAATTTTATGTTAGCTAATCCCACTTTTGGAAATAAAGTAATTGATGGATTTTGGATAATGTGCAAAAATTTGCTGAAACTTCCTCAAGCTCTTCTTGAACTATAGCTTTCAAAAGAATGCCTTGCTGGCACAAAAAGGCATAAAAAGGATCCATCGACGTTCCTCCTGTCTCGTTCCTGAAAGCACACAAAGACAAGCAGCACCCGGCCTCAGTACATTGTGTACAACTTCATGCATGCATATGAAGCTATAGGCATTAGCCTACACAGCAACGTACCAGTAAGTTGCTAAGCTAACTTACCGTAAGTGGGATTTGAACCCGGGATCTTCCACTTCGCGAACACCCGCGCTACCAACTGAGCCACTCGCGGGCCTCTGTATACTGTTCATTATGCTCGTTATATATTTCAAATATGGTTTCTATGGAAACCAATGCAGTAGCGCTTGTATTTTTTTTTGGCCGTTTGACTACATTTCTCAGAATGCTGTGAAGGCCAAAATTGGCTGGAGAATAAAGAATGATGTTCTGCCAGTGGTTGTACTCGATACAGCGATGAACGCGCTGACCCTGCACCACACAGCCAGAACGAACATCAGCGCTCGATTTGTAATGTCTATATGATCCTTTTTTCGGCGGGGGGGCGGGGCAGTGGTGGCCTAGCGGTTAAGGAAGCGGCCCCTTAATCAGAAGGTTGTCGGTTCGAATCCCGATGCGCCAAGTTGGCGCTGAGCTGCCATTGAGCAAAGCATCGTCCCCACACACTGCTCCCCGGGCGCCTATCATGGCTGCCCGCTGCCCACTCAGGGTGATGGGTTAAATGCAGAGGACATGTGCTGCTATGGATCACAAGTGACAATCACTTCACTTTAGGATGTATAGCAGACGTTTGTCATTTTGTAGGTCGTCAGGGAGCGAAATGGTGCCTCGGGCGCCACCTGCTGGTGTTTGACGGTCATGTCTCTGGGCGCACAGGCGGCTAAAAGAAGTGCCGCGTTTTGGCCTTTTTAAAGTCGGTCACTCACTTTTCCATCATCTGCGGTTCATGAAAATCTTTATTTTAATGCTGAGCTTCCATACCGGATAAATATCGGATGTCTAATTAAACAGCGAGGTTACGGATGTTGCTCATTCAACAGAAGACATCAAATATTCATTCTCTCAGTAAGTTTGTTAGCTTTCTACACGGAGAAAGCTAGATTTACGGTAAATTAAAGAAAATGTTTAAATGTTATTTTATTAGCAGGAAACGAAAGGCAATTCATGACAAATCATGCATTTTACCGAATTGAGCGTAGTCTTTACTAACAGGCGGTTTTACAATTAGCGCTGGTTTAGTGCAAATAGAAATAAGCTCTTTCATGTCGGACACGCTGATTGTTTTTAGTCTTGGATCAGTGCAGCTTTTGTGAATAAAGTGCAAAACAGACAGAGATTTGCACATTCACTTCAATTCAAAGAACTTTTTTTGTCCCCGAGGGGGGAGCCGCGTTCTGTGCTGCATGCTGGTGGAATGGAACCAGCAGATGATGGAGAATGACATGACTCTCTATGAAGGAGAAGTACAAGGTCAGTAAAATGTCTTTTCTGACCCCAAAGGATTTGAGGTTTTGTCGCTGATGACATTATTGAGAACAAACCCGACTCAACTCTGCTCGGGCCAAGATTTACAGCTCTAGTTTATATAGCATACAGGATTATACAGAGTTTTGATTATCCTAATAATCCTATTTGAGTATCTTATTGGGATTTAGTACATTTAATGTTTGCTAACCTCAGCGCAGATGCAATTCTGCATCCCCTGTGATCTCTGGCCCAGGGGGACGTGAACCGCTGTTTGGGGACCACTGGCCTAGAGTCACAGCAGGGAAATGTCCAGAATGATTTCATTCAGACTGAAATTGCCTGGCATCTTGTTTATTGCACTGTTTAATATAATGTTTATGGTTAAACACACTGTCTTCTTCACTTTTCACGATGGTGATGGGTTAAATTCAGAGGACACATGATGTTGTGTTACCGTGTGCTGTGCTGCAGTGTTTCACAATGACAATGACTTCACTTGAAAGTGCTCACTGCTTGTCAGCCACCATGATTTCTTTTTCTGATGACTGTAAATAAAAATACCGAGTACACCAGCCAGTTTGAAAGGGCCACTAACGTGCCATAACACTGCAAACTCTTCGTTGATTCCTATCACGTAGATGTAAGCCATTCCTGTCCAAGATTATTTTATTGTTGACTCTTTTTGACTGTGACCTTGCTTTTTGGATGCCCCATCTGACCCGATGTTCTTCAACCCTTGCGCTTTTAGTGATGTTGCCTCTGCCTTCTCCTCGGATGACCCACGCTCTCCTGGTACGCCCCTTTTCTTCAGCCTCTGGCCGTCCACACCTGCTGCTCTACGGGAGAGTGACGTTCGTCTCCTGTAATGGAGGGAGCATCAGGACTTCGCCCAGCCTTCAGACGCCTCCATTACCATGGCAACCCTAACTCGCAAACTTTAACCTGTTTCATCAGGTGCGTCCCAGGTTCTGCCTCCTGATAAATACAGTTGAGGCAAAAATGATTAGCCCCCCATATGTAATTAAACAACACTTTTGATTTCACTATGAAAATGACCATTAACAACAAGTGTTTTGGAAACCAATACTCTATAAAAACAACGTCCACTACGTTTAATTAATTGATACACAGAGTTGAAATGAGAGCAAAAATCGAACATCCATGGTTTACATTGGACATTTACTTTGAACACCCACCACAGATTCTCAGTAGGATTGAGGTCTGGGTTTTGTGCAGGCCACTCCAGGATCTTGGTTTTGGTATCTTTGAGGACCTGCTTTGGGTCATTGTCTTGTTGGAAGACCCAGCGACGACCTAAGCCTGGATGATGAGCAGAATTTTGCATATTCTCCCTCAAAATATCAACATAATTTTATTTTTTAATGATGCCATGCACCCGAATAAGGCTCCCTGTGCCTGAGGATGCAAAACAGCCCCACAGCATGATGCTGCCACCACCATGTTTAACTGTGGGAAATATTTTTAGAAAATCATTTCTATTACTTTTCAAATGCTCTGAGGAAAAATTTTATTACATTCTGAAATTTCTGTGCAAATAAAAAACAGCCTGAAACGACAGCGTTTCTTCCTCCAAGTTTGCGCAGCCTGAGCAAAGCACACAGTAGCACATGACATGGTTCACTACGTAAAGCCAACTAAGATACTACAGTCCCGCGCTAGTTTTAAACGCTGTAGTTGTAAACGTAGAAAAAAAGGTTTCTCATGCAATCTTACGGGAACTATGTACATCATTATACATTCATGGGTCAATCAGATTTCAATGACTTTATATGTTTATTTCATATTCCAAAACTTTTTAAGGTCTGGAAAATTCCCTTTTCAAATTCCATGACTTTTTCCATGGTTTTAATGATCGCAGGAACCCTGAAAGTGCATACTTCCCATCTTCTCTGTAGGCTTCAAGTGCTGGACTGGAGCTTCCTTCCCTTTTTCCTCCTCATCAAGTAACACTGACATTCCCTCAGGCAGTGGGATAAGTGGGAGGGGGGCTGGTGGAAACAGGACAGGGGTCCAGAGGTCTCAAAGCTCTTTAGATCAAACAACCTACATAACATTGTGTGTTATCGAGATGAAGTGAAACTCGACTACTGTAACTCTCTCCTGGCTGGAGCCTCTGCAGTCACCATAAAACCACTCCAGATGATCCAAAATATGGCAGCCCGTCTCATTTTCAATCAGCCAAAATACACCCATGTCACGCCTCTTCTTACCTCCCTCCACTGGCTCCCGGTAGCTGCTCGCATTGAGTTCAAATCCTTGATGCTGCCTACAGGGCTGTAAATGGAACTGCGCCCTCCTACATCAACACACTACTACCTAGATACACTCCTGCACGCTCTCTCAGATCGGCAAACGAAAGGAGACTAAAAATCTATGGGGAGGCTATCTTGCTTAATGAGACCACAGTGGAACCTGGTAGGTTGAAAATTTGGAACATTTCTGATTACAGGTGCAGCTTCCATAGCAGCCAGGCTACCATCGTCCCACACAATCATCTCATAGAGCCTAGAAAACCACACACAGTACATATAGTTCTGTATATTCCATATACAGATTCTATCATTCCATATTACAGTAACCTCTTTGGTTGTAAGTATATGGAATAAATGGTTTTATGTTCACTGACACAACGGTCATGTGATTCTTGTGTTGTAGGGGGCAAACAGGCTGGTCAAAGCTGATTATAAGCCTGCACAGGTCCTCCAGCCCGAGTACTCGGACCCTTCCCTAAAACAAACAACTCTAAAGGACGTTAAACCATCTCCACTGATAAAAAAAGTGCACAAATGGCCCCCTTTTAGCAGACATGCTGCTGCCAAAAAGCCGGCATACCTCTGTACACCTCTTCACACGGGAATCTTATAGAAAGACCTTGTGATTCCGAAACTCAGGACTCGTCACTGGAACACAGCAAAGTTATCAGGACTTAACCATCCCTCGTCCATCTAATTATCATGTTTCTTGTTAAGTGTAAATAATAAGAGATAGGCCAGGTTTGGTATCATTCAGTCTGATATTAAATGCTGTCAGTGTTTATGAGTGATTGTGTGTGTGTGTGTGTGTGTGTGTGTGAGAAAGAGAGTCTTTGAGTTAGATGGTTGATGCAAGACTACTTAGGAATGTTTATTACTCAGTGTAATAAAAGTGGGGCTGCAGTCCCCATACCCAGAATGATTCAAACTGCCAACACATCTCACCGTTGGTCCAGCACAAGCCCGAAGGCGGTGACCAATGCTGAAGATAAAAAGTATTGAGACGCCAGTGTTTTGTCTTTCGTAAGTATTCTTCCTCTTCCACTTTTCCAAAATTCCTTTGAGCTTCAAGCCGTTCGTGGATTCAGCGCTTTAACCGCCTCTGCTCAGACTCTGCAGCTAAGAAGTCCGCGGCTAGGACCCCCAACTATGAATAAAATATTTTATTCACTCTGTTGTAGATTCTGTACACAAGTTCGACAATAAGAAGGTTACAAGTTAATCTAAATATTCTTTAAAGAGGAAGGTCTTGAGCTGTCGTTTAAAAATACTCAGTGACTGAGCTGTTCTGACCTCGAGGGGAAGTTCATTCCACCACCGAGGGGCCAAAACAGAGAAGAGTCTAGATGAGCGTCTTCCTTTTACCTTCAGAGATGGAGGGACCAGGCGAGCAGCAGACTGGAGGCTCGGAGTATACGAGGTGCAGTGCGAGGTATAATGAGGGCTGTGAGGTAGGATGGTGCTACTCCATGTTTGGCTTTTTTAGGCCAGCATCAGTATTTTGAATCTGATGCGTGCAGCTACTGGGAGCCAGTGGAGGGTGTGGTGGAAATTCTGCCGTCTGGGGAGCTGCAATAAAGGAAGTCAACTGAATTGATTATCCAAGTTTATTTTACCGCGCGCAGGGGGACTCCCAAGAGAAACCCCCCCCCCCCCCCCCCCCGCTTGATTACAGTTCACAAGCATTTATACATCTGGGGTGTACAAGGTCGAAAAGCAAGCTCGCACTACTTTGGACAGTGGCACCCAACAACATCACAGAACCTTTCTTTTATCAGTTTATGTCTAGTTTTTGCATCAAACTTTTGCATCAACAAGGTCAGACCTAAGATACACAGTTGTCTTCTGGCTGTTCCATGACCAAAGGTGAAACACGTGGAGTGTTCGGTCTGCTCAATTTCGTGGAGTGTCTGGGCCTACTAAATTTTCCTTCCACAATAGAAAGGCTATCCAGGGTTATGATGTAGTCAACCAGCTTATGCCTGGCTGCTTGAGACCCTGAAGTCCAACACAGAGAGAATGCTATCCGCATGCTATCCGAGCTCTCAACAATCACAACACTTCATAGAACTCCATTACACTCCAGCACTTTCACTTCCACTTCCACTTTCAATCACTCTGGACTCAATCCCCCCCTGAAATTTTCACTTTATACTTTGCTGTTACACATATTTTATGTTACATAAAAGTGTAATATTTGGTTATGTTTGCAATATTTGCATATTGGTTCATTGTATACTTGCAATATTTGCAATACTGTGGTCTGTAGCAGTCGCCAAAGCATTTCACTACATATCATACAGTGTATGACTATGTATGTGACAAATAAAATTTGAATTTGAAAATTTGAATTGGATTAGAGCCGGTCATTTGTAGGACTATCTGCAAGCTGGACAGCACACTCCCATAGCTCCAGACCAGGTATGTTGTCTGGTCCTGCTGCTTTTTAATAAGAACACTGGTGTCTCATAGAAACAGAGCATCATTCACAACAGGAAGCACAACTTGTGCAAGAGTTTTGTGATCAAAACTTGTGCAAGAAAATCTTGTGACCATTAACAGCTAAATAATGTGTCTGGTAGGTTAAAAACACTGAAGGTTGAACTAAAAACATTCTCAGCACTTGCCCTCAAGTTTTGGAAATCGATCTTTAAATGTGGAAGCTGTCAAGACTTGATGAATTTTTCTGTTCTTCTCTTTTTGTTTTATATGTACATGTACACATTTCAGTTCTAGGTTCTACAATACAAAAGGACGCACCTAATAAAAAGCATGGAAAATGTTTTGAGTAAAGCATGCTGTCCTTTAACAGAACCTGTATTTTACTGGAGTCTTGCTACGGTAACAAGCAGCCCTGCTGTCATATCTGAGGCATGATCAATAGTTTTACATTTTATTCAGCTTTCACTGTCACTGAGGTAAGAACCATCAGCCTAAATAACCACCAAAGCAATTTGATCAACTGACTCCTCTTTATCTACATGGGGTGTGGACTTCAATCTAATGAGCTACAATTCCGGAAAATTCTGAACAGTTCACACACTCTTGTTATATGGGATTTTTAATGATGATAAACATGAGGTCAGTTCAATATGGAATTATCATATTTTTATAACCATGCAATAAAAACATGATGCTCAGAATGTAACAGTAAAGCAGACATTTTATTTGGACTCATAAAGAAGAAATAAAAAACTTTATTTCTGTATCCTCCTCATCCTTCCTTCGGCTGCTCCTGTTAGGCGTCGCCACAGCAGATCAGCCGGTCTGGCTGTCCGCACGACTGAACCGGACCGGCACCAGGTCACACACTGTCACGTACGTCCCCAGTGGCTGGGAGTTGTCCTGTGTGAAGAAAGAATGGATTCGCTTTAACACAATAACTGGACAAAACCGCTGATCCTGCTGAAAACTGTTTTTATTTCAAATGAACCAACTAGCAAAACTAGACATACAGTTATTTGTGGTGTAAAAGCAGCAGGGAATGAGAAGAGTCTAGACATCCTGCTCCGTATCCTGATGAAAATTGGTGTTTTGTTCTGTAACCTGTTGCTTACTTGGTTTCTCTCCTCCTGCCGGCCTTAGTAGAATCCAGGATCGTTCTGTGGGAGGAGCCTACATCTCACCCACTGACGGTGGAAACTGCCAGGGATCTAAAGTCTTCATCAGTGGTAGTATGATAACTTATCAATTCTTGATCCTTTATCATACTTCTTCATCCGCAGGTGACAAGCTAGAGTCTAAATGCTCTAGTCCCACCATCAGGACGCTGATGAAACTGCTGACAGTTCCACAACTCAGTGAGTGGACTGGCTGCTGTGGTCTTCACACGTCAGCAGCTGCATCTGAAACACAGTAAAACACGAGATGATATGAATCACACCGTTCTATAAAACCAACACGTTGTACAGAGTGAAACCTGCGAATGAAGACGCTGCCTGTATGAACAAACCATCTGTGCGTCGTGTAGCAGAACTCGGGGAAGCGAGCAGACACAAGGAGTTACACACAACATAGTTACATATTTAACTCTGTGTAATGAGGGAGCAAAAAGTCTTCATTCCTGCCACATCTTGTCAGAAAGATTGTGTATCAGACACATCTGAATACGTGATAATAACGTGTTGAAGGATGTTCTAATAGTAAAAGATGTTTGACGCTGTAAAATCGTAAATGACGGTTGACCTTGTTGCTGTTTCTTCTCGTTCTTCTGCTGCTTCCAGGGCTTCAGTTGTCACTGCACCCACAGGAGGTGCAGCTGAACCTTGAGAAGCAGCGTCGCAGGGCACGGGGGAGTCGGTGGAAAGCCTGTGGCAGGCGGCAGAAGAACCGCCGCACCCTGTTTCCCTCGGACAGGCGCGGTCCCTCGACGGTCAGGCAGGTGCAGGGGGGAAACTGGACGGGGAAGCGACCCTGCTGACATCCGGGCTCCATCTGACACAGCAGCGGGGTCGGATGGTTCCGGAGACCGGGGCTCTGTGTCAGAGCCCCTCAAGCTCTGCAGCTCAGGCTCGATGTCATCTGATGCTGCAGATGACACAGGCTGAGAGGGGAGCTGGGCGGCGGCTGGGATCAGGTGGCCTTGGTCCTCGACGGCGTGTTGACGCTGGTTCAGCCGATCCAGCATCAGGTCCTCAGACAGCCCCGACTGAGTGATGAAGGGATGCTGCACACAGGTTGGAATAAGGGGCTGTTAGTTGTAGGCATGAGCAGCATCTACAAACACTGCTGCCAACATCAGGATGTTCATATTGCTCTTCATTCACTGTCAGTATAGTGACATCAGCCAGGGGACTAAATGTGACAAATGTCTTACTAAGAGAAGTTCCTCTGCGCTGGGCCTCTGCTCCGGATCTTCTGTGAGGCAGAGCTTCACAAAGTGGCAGAACTCAGCAGACCTGAGGAGAGAAGAGCAACATCTTAAAGTGTCTTTGCTCTGATGAGAAGCAGTGAAGATGTTTCTGAGGCTCCTTGGCTGAGGTCAGACTGACTCACCACTTCTCTTCGTCCAGAGTCGGGGGCTGGAAGCTGAAGCTGCGCATGTGGCGGAAGAAGCCTTCAATGCTCAGGTTGTAGCTGGGGGGAAACACCTCTGCCAGCTCTATTGCTGTGATCCCAAGAGACCACAGGTCACAGAGGTGGTTGTAGCCGCCACCGCACATATGGGAGACTGATACCTCCGGTGCCATCCTGCACACACAGCTGAGAAGTTAACACAGGCGCCAGCGCAGAGATACACACTTTAACACACGATGATGGTCTGTCTGTTCATGTGATCTTAGAACATTCTGAACTCACCAGTGTGGAGTTCCCGTCACCGTACAGTTCCCTCTGGCAAAATCCAGCTGTGCAGCGAGTCCAAAGTCACCTGCAGCAAGAAAGATCCTTCAAACACAGTTCTTCACATTTTCCCCCTGCAACAAACACACATTTCCGTCGTTCTGCAGAACTTACTTAGCTTCACCTCGCCGCTCTCCGTGAGGAGGATGTTGCCCGCCTTTACATCCCTGTGGGCAATCCCCTTCTTGTGGACGTAGTCCAGGGCCTAGTCAGACACACACAGAACATGAAACCAAGGGTCTGCAAACATGTGTTGAGTGTGTGTGTCTGTGTGTGTGTGTGAGTGAGAGAGAGAGATTGGGTGTGGATGGGTGTGGTTACCTTCAAGGTTTCTCTGCAAACAAAGGCAATTTGCAGCTCTGACATGGGACCAGTTTCTGTAAATCCAAACATCAAACCACAGCAATGAAGGACTGTACAAAAACCACACATCATACACACATCTAACACACACAAGAAAGGTGTATTACTCTGAACGATGTCCATCAGCGAGCCCCCTTCACACAACTCGATGAACAACTGGACAAAAGCGTCCCTACAAAAGAAAAGAAAGAAAAGGTGACTGGATGAGTTGAAACATTTTAATCTATTAATCTATTACAAGATCATTAAACAGGGAAATCATTTTGTGTGTGTGTGTGTTTTCTCTCACCAGTAGAAGCTGGCCACATAAGCTGGAATGTTTGGATGGTTGAAATTTCGTAACATTTCTACTTCATCCCACATTCTTTCAACTGCAATGATGAATTCAATAATTATAAAGACAAAGACAGAAACTGATCAATGATCCAATCATCCCACACACACAACACACACACACACCGAGTTCAGGCCTGGTCATCTTCCTGGCCACGATCTGGTCTGTCTGCAGGTTTCTGGCCTGAAACAAGACAGAATACAGAGAAAAGATCAGCACTTCACTCGTTTCTCACCAACAGCACAAACAGTCAGTCAGACATTTTAACTCCTAATTTTTCTTTAAATGTTCTGCTGTTCATGCCAGTGGAATTTTCACTAGAGTCCCAAGCTAAGGTGTCCTCTTTTAGAAAAGCTCCAATCTCCTCACCCTACAGTTGAAACTGGGCGTGGCACTCAGTACGTGGATAAAATGCAAGTTAAAAGTGAATAATAAAAATACCTTGAAGATAAGGGACATGCCACCGGACCCAATTTCCTCCTTGTAGTAGTGGAAGTCGTCCTCGGGGTTGGTGAACCTGATCTGCCGCTCCATGGCTGGTGTCCTCGTCTTCACTGCTCCAACCTAAAACCAATTCAATTAAACTAGAACAAGTAAAAAAAAGTCTGTAATTGGAGAAGAAAACAAGATGTCGCCAATGAAGCGGTGATGGTGTCCTCCTCCGACGTCACTGGATGTCGTCGCTGCTCCTCTGCGTCTCGCCGCTAGACAGAAAATAGTAATGAAATTGTTCAATGAGCACATAACCACTCGTACATGCGGTAAAGAGACTCCCCACTGGCAGGGACAGTAAACAGTTGTGGACATGTTGCAAGTGCAGGACAGTAAATTGGAATACAGTCAGTAAACTGATCACCATTAACACCCTTTCAGCTTATTGTGTGTAATAAGTGACACTAATAGCTAGTAGCTCTGTATTAGTTCTGTATCACCAGAAACGAAGTCAGGATCCGGTCCGGAAGGGGCTACTTCAATAAAAAGCTGCATATTTTACCTCCAGATGGGCTGGTGCAGGTCCTGAAGCTGAGAAACCTGCAGGAAGGAAAAACCTGAAACAAAAAGAAGGTTAAACGCTCCTTTGGACGAGCCACCCGGCTCTCCAACGCCTGGAACAAGTAAAATACAAGCAACAAATATTTAACACTATTAAACTATACTAAAATTATACTAAATTATACTAAATGAATGTGCTAGAAGGCTAAAATGTTTTAAAAGGCAGATGAAAAAGGCTCTGGTCTCAAGAGTAAAACGCGGGAGTTTTCGCCACTATTTGCTGCAGGAGCAACTGACAGTTTTATTCCAAAAAGCTAAACTGAGAGTTGTCATAGCAACAGCCCGACTTCAGCATTCTTACTGGGGCAGCGGTGGCCTAGCGGTTAAGGAAGCGGCCCCATAATCAGAAGGTTGCCTGTTCGAATCCCGGGCGCCTGGGTGAGGGTGATGGTTAAAAGCAGAGGACACATTTCGTTTTGTGCACCGTGTGCTGTGGATCACAATGACAATCGCTTCATTTTCACTTCACTATTTATAACTGTGGTGAAATCCAATATGGACAATATGCACAACGAAATGATGAAATTGTATGATGTTCATTTTTTGTGATGATCCATAAAATATATAAAAAATATTATTGGGTTATTTGGGAGTTTTACTTATTGAAAAACTGTCACGACCTGGCGCATTTTGACCACAAGATGGCGCCACATGTTCGCTTGTCTCCCTGTCACTGCGATTAATCAATCATAAAAATAACACGTTAAACATATTTAATGTTTAATAACACATTTTTAATTAACACATCGCCCTTTGTATTCCAGGAAAATGCAGTGCACGACCGATTACATTGATGCAGACTTTAGAGGTACCACAATGTATTCGAGGGAAACCTTGATAACACAAACTACAGATCCCATAATGCAGTGCTTCATTTGACGTTTGAAATATTCGAAAACGATCTTTACACTGCAGCTCAATTAGCTCCATCTGAATCTGTACAGGAGCAGTTTCCACGTCGACAAATGTTTTTCGTGCTTCAAAGTCACCAAATGGCCGTGCGAACTCAGTGCGCTCCGTTCGTCAGCAAAGTGCGCACTGCATCATGGGATCGCGATCTGCAAGACATCCGAAGCGCTGTCAAATGACCTTAAATGTTTCTGCCTTGTTCTTTTGAAGAACAAAAACTGCACTTTTATTCCATTCTGAAAATGTACTAAAAGTACGTAAATAGCTTTTTATTTTGAACTCTTCCCATTTTTAGCCAGGGATATTATTTTTATTTACAAAGTGAAGTGATTGTCACATGTGATACACATGTGATTTAAAAGCTTGACTTAATAATATTCATGTCCATGTCTATTATTTGATTCTGTTGGCAACTAAAACCCTTTTAAATAAAACATAATTGCACTTTAGGACAAATTTGCTTATGTGATTAAATGCAATTAATCAAGATTAATAAATTATTTTTTAGGTGCAGTGGTGGTCTAACGGGTAAGGAATCAGACCCGTAATCAGAAGGTTGCCGGTTCGAATCCCAAAACACCAAGGTGCCACTGAGCAAAGCAACGTCCCCACACACTGCTCCCCGGGTGTCTTTCATGGCTGATCACTGCTCACTAAGGTGATGGTTAATCTATTTGGTTAAAAAAGAATTGGAGCTCTCCAAATTCTAGTTAAGGTTTATCAGTCATAAATTCTTATCTAGTTCTTATTTTAATATTACCATAACCCTGTAGGTCAACTATTTTAATGCTTTTAATCATGTATAGGCCTATTTTAAATCAAGTTGGGTTTACTATCACAAATCACCAATAACCCAGAACCAGTTAACCACAGAGTTAGGAATTGTGACGCCACTTCCACCAATTTAACAGACAGTAAACAAGGAAACCCCGCAATCCAGCATGGAAATACAAAATCGAAATATCAAAATTAAAAACAGTGTTTCTCTCTTCCGTTGTGGTAGAACAAAATAATAGAAATCAGTGTCTGGAAACAACAGTTTTCAGCAGGTTACACTGAGTCCAAAACTGTTGTAGTTTCACTTTTTCCTCTTACCAAAAGTGTGAATCCACTTACATCCAGCACACAGAAAAACAGTCATTCCGACTTTGCCTTTATTGAAGATATCCCCTCTGCGATGCTGAGAATCATGTAAATGCTGCACTGTTTCAGGCTCTTTGAAAATGGGTGGCAGATCGTCATCTTGTTCAGTCCACGGCCATGGAATTTTTTTCTTCATTCAATAGTCCAGTAACCACAGTCTATTGCTATGGAAAAAAATTATCAGTACTTAAAATTGAAAAAAAAAAAAAACAAACTATTTACTAGTCAACCTCATTAGTTTCTCTCTTTATTTTCTCTCAGCGCCATCTTCTCCTCATTATCCAATTTGTAGTATGTATGGGTTACACATCATATGGGTTATGATCACATCATCGTATGGGTTATGATCACAACATATTAATTGACAGCACGTGGGGTGATCGGGATCCAACACACCTATGAAGATCTTACCCATGGCCCAAAAAGTATTTACAGGCAGATCTTCTGATATCTGAATACATTGAATAATCAGAGCATGATGGAGATTAAGAACTTAAGAGAATTTGGAACCCAGCAAAAAAGTAAATAGGTGGTGGTCCTGGAACCTCCAGCCTGGACGTCTGATAAATGCCATAAAATGTAAATGTAGGAAGTTCTATTCTATTAGGTTGCAGGACCAGCAGCACCTTAAGCCCCTCTGATGTAATGTTCAGGCACTACATCCGGAAGTTGAGCTTCTGAATGAGGCTCATAGGAATCGTTAATAGAACTTGTTTGTCTCTGAGCTTCCTTGAACTTTCCTAGTTAGCTCAGACTTCAAATGATTACTATTTGTGTTCTGTCGCCTGCCTTTCTCCATGTCTTTGCTCAGCCTGGAACCCTGTAGTGCCAGCTTCTTGTTCAGATTTGCAATTTCAAGGTTGCTTTTTGACAACATGCGTTCATTTTGGCTGATCATCTGGTCAAAGTCCTTCTTCTGTCTTATTTTTTCAGAGGTTGCTTGATTTATGACATTTTGAAGCTCTTTCAGTTTGGTTTGCTTACTGTTATTGTCGGGACCGTAAGGTTACTTATTACTTCCACTTTGTCCACCCCAGACACAGGCAACACACAAAGTATGATTCAAACAATACAATTTATTTAATATTTAAATAACAGACAAAATGCATGTTGGGGGCGTAGGAGAATAACACTACCAGGTTATACCTCACTAGTACTGCCGGGTTAAAACAACCCTCCCCGGCACACACAGCAAATCGTGACAACAATTCAGAGCACACATACAAACCCACAATTCATCAGAAATCGGAGATCACACCAAACACATGTTTTCAAACCGCAAGTGAAGCACCACAAATGCACATTTTGTTGTCATCTGGAATGGCGCAGCTCCAGATCCTCAGGGTACCTGACAAGATGTGGCAGGAATGAAGACTTGAACATAGTTTGGTTTACATTTGCTCCCTCATTACACAGAGTTAAATATGTAACTATGTTGTGTGTAACTCCTTGTGTCTGCTCGCTTCCCCGAGTTCTGCTACACGACGCACAGATGGTTTGTTCATACAGGAAGCGTCTTCATTCGCTGGTTTCACTTTTTACAACGTGTTGGTTTTATAGAACAGTGTGATTCATATCATCTCGTGTTTTACTGTGTTTCAGATGCAGCTGCTGACGTGTGAAGACCACAGCAGCCAGTCCACTCACTGAGTTGTGGAACTGTCAGCAGTTTCATCAGGGTCCTGATGGTGGGACCGAAGGAAGGAGAAGGAGGAGGATACAGAAATACATCAAATAAAATATCCGCTTTACTGTTACATTCTGAGCATCATGTTTTTATTGCATTCTAGCTCATTAGATTGAAGTCCACGCCCCATGGCCCTGATGATTCTTACCTCAGTGACAGTGAAAGCTGAATAAAAACTCCAGTAAATTACAGGTTCTGTTACAGGACAGCATGCTTTACTCTACATTTTGCAAACCTTTCCTTTTGTCTGGTGGCAGTGGTGGCCTAGCGGTTTAATAAGTGGCTAGGTAATAATGGCCGAGGAGCCATTGAGCAAACTGTCCCCACACACTGCTCCCCGGGCTCCTGACATGGCTGCCCACTGCTCACCAGAGGTGATGGGTTAAAAGCAGTGTATGTTGTGCTGCGTATCACAATGATCATCACTTCACTTTTCTGGTGCCACACTTTTTATTAGGTACATCCTTTAGGATTGTAGAACCTAGAAATGAAATATGTACATGTACATATTAAACTAAATTAATCAAGTCTTGACAGCTTCCACATTTAAAGATCAATTTCCAAAACCTAAAGGCAAGTGCTGAGAATGTTTTTAGTTCAACCTACCAGACACATTATTAAGCTGTTAATGATCCCAAGATCCTAATTAAGTGTGGGACTCTCCGGCCATGCGTGGATCTAAGGTCGGTCAACACAGCTGTTTTTCCTGACAAGTACCCGCTGCCTCACTGTGGAGGAGCTGGCCGCTAAACTCCATGGATCTACTGTCTTCTCCAAACTAGACCTCCTACAGGGCTATCTCCAAGTTTTGCTGCATCCCGAGAGCCGCTTTTGTCACACACACATGGGCGTCTTCCGCTATACCAGGATGCCTTTCGGTCTCAGCTCTGCCCCTAGCTGCTTCCAGAAAATCATGTCCACCATCTTTGCTGCAGTTTCGGGGACGACATTGTTGTGCATGGTCCAACCCTCGCATCACATGATGAGCGCCTGGATCACATGCTCAAGACCCTGTGCCAGCGGTCGATTTTGTGGGCTTTCGCCTGTCTGGAGAGGGCATCATACCTTTAAATTCCCTGACAAGAGCTTATCCACACGCTTCATGGGCCACTCCGGGAGGTTGTGTCCAACAGGACCTCCAACTGGCTTCAGGGCAAAACTCAGCGCTGTCACTGCTTTGCACTTTCATTCGAGAGGGGTGGCCACGCATATTGTCCAAGGACCTGGCACCATTTCAGCCGATTAAAGATGAGCTGTTCTGCTGGAATGAGGTCCGTTATCCCGGCAGACTACAACCTCGCATCCTGGCCATGGCTCATGAGGGACACCAAGGCATCGTAAAAGTCAGGCGGTGCTGCCGTGACAGGGTGTGGTGGCCTGGGATCGACAGGGATATTGAATTTACGGTGAAGAACTGCTCTGCCTGCCTCGTCAGTGGAAAGACGGGCCCTCCCGCACCTCCACCTCTGCAACCTGTGCAGTGGCCGGCCGGGCCATGGCAGCACGTTCAGCTGGATATCTGTGGGCCATTCCAGGGTGTCACATATTATCAGCGCTTTCTAGTGGTTGCCTATGACCTGTACTCAAAAAGATCTCCTCTACAGGCTTGGTCACATCTCAGGCGGCGATGGAGTTCCTCGACGGTCTGTTCTCAAGGTGGGGTCTTCCCAACAGTTGTGAAAATATCACATCATATGTATATTCCTCATACTCTTTTTGGAAGTGAGGCACGGTGGCGCCTGGCGCTTTCTGCATTGTATGCGTGTTTTCACCCTACGGTGCAGCATCCTGCAGTATCCTGTCGGCGCTTGCCATTTTTACATTTACAGCATTTATCAGACGCCCTTATCCAGAGCGACTTACAACCAGTAGTTACAGGGGACAGTCCCCCCTGGAGCAACTTAGGGTTAAGTGTCTTGCTCAGGGACACAATGGTAGTAAGGGGGATTCGAACCCGGGTCTTCTGGTTCATAGGCGAGTGTGTTACCCACTAGGCTACTACCATTTTTCAGGAATTCAACAAAGAACATCAAGATACATTTACAGTGTTTGGAAAAGTACAGTGAAAGTGAAATTATTGTCATTGTGAAACACAGCACCACACACGGTGACAGTGAAACATTTACATTTAAGGCATTTGGCAGACGCCCTTATCCAGAGCGACTTACAATGTGCTTTTAAGTCACCATCGATGAAGAGAAACGTGTCCTCTGCTTTTCACCATCACCCTTGGTGGGCAGCCATGACAGGCGCCCGGGGAGCAGTGTGTGGGGACGGTGCTTTGCTCAGTGGCACCTTGGCGGATCAGGATTCGAACCGGCAACCTTCCTTAACCTTAACTGACCCAAGGGAGAAAACATCATATAGTTAAAAAATATATAACTGAAAAATATATGAGTAATCGTTCTTTATAATAATAAATAAACAGAGTAGATACCTTTCAGAAGCAGGGATGTGAAAGTCTTTCTTGACAACGATCTCTCGTGTTGGCTGTCTAACCTGTAATAGCCCCCTTGTGTCAGGCACCAGCGCCTAAACAGTAGACAGTAGTCGTGATCACAATGCAAAAAAACAAGTGTATTTCACAAAACACGGACGCCAAACCTTGTAGGACTTTTCTCGCTGCTGCACAAGAAATACGCGAAATAATCTGGTCCTCAGAATCATGCCCTTTTCACACCTCTTTCAGCTTGTCGGCAGTAGCAGTCATTTAAATATCTTTTAGCAACGCAATTCTTACCATGGCACGTAAATAAGTGCTTTTGTGAACATTATTTAACTGTAATGTGCATTGTAAATGGTAATGATGCTAGAAAAGTGGTTTTATTCTGGAAAATGAGATATCATGGATAATCTGAGCTGCGCCTATCCAGGTGTTATGCTGGCTATATACCTGGCCAGCTAGCGGATAGAATTTAAATGCTAGCTACATGCTGGCCACATGCTCAGTGTAGTAGTACAAAATGGAACATCTAGTACATTTAGAAGAACATTTGCATTGTTTGATTCTGCCTACTTATTTCAGGGAGGAACACTATGATGGTGACATGATGCCTCAGAAGAGGATGCACAGCCTGCACAGTTCTCCTTCCACCCCACGAGAACCCACTGGAGGGCAGCTGAACTGTCATCAGAGCTGTAAAATTCACTTTATGTTATCACACCAGACATGAATCTGTGTCTAGAACCTGGTACTCTAACCTAGTGAAGTGCAGATCCTTTTCTTTTATTTAAGTTTGCTGAAAAGTCAGATACTAGTCGGCTTAGTACAACAATGGTAATATTATTGGTGAGAAACTATCTAGCATTGTTAGAAAGGCCTTTTTCCTGTTTGGATAGCTGGAGAGTTTGGAGGACACGTGGGTTCGCCTATTGCCATCCCGTCATAAAACTGCAATTAGTGAACTAATACAATAATAGAATAGAATTGTAATTTCTTGTATTGCTTTGTGAAACAAAAAAAGCAGTTTTCTACTTGCATTAACTGTCCTGAAATGACATCTTTATGAGGATAAATAAAATTTATCAATGTATAGATGTTCAAATGTATAGATTTGGGGGTCCAAGTGTTTTCTTTCACCATGTGCACAATGGTGAACAAAAATGAAGTTAATTGCATTTGGAATCCCTCCAGAGCCTGTCACTGACTCGGGGTGTTTGAGCTCCCGTTCTGGCTAAGGGCTTGAGCTCCAGATGATAAAACTACAGACGGCAAAATGGTCCAACCTGGTACTGGCAAGGTGTACCTAAAAAAGTGGCCAGGGAGTGAATAATGTCACTACATATTTTTTTTAAATAATGCTGTCATTAAATCATTACTTATTTGCATATGAGTGTAAAAGTTAAAATTGTATGTTTGCTAATCCCACATTTGGAAATAAAGTAATTGATGGATTTTGGATAATGTGCAAAAATTTGCTGAAACTTCCTCAAGCTCTTCTTGAACTATAGCTTTCAAAAGAATGCCTTGCTGGCACAAAGGCATAAAAAGGATCCATCGACGTTCCTCCTGTCTCGTTCCTTAAAGCACACAAGGACAAGCAACACCCGGCCTCAGTACATTGTGTACAACTTCATGCATGCATATGAAGCTATAGGCATTAGCCTACACATCAATGTACCAGTAAGTTGCTAAGCTAACTTACCGTAAGTGGGATTTGAACCCGGGACCTTCCACTTCGCGAACACCCGCGCTACCAATTGAGCCACTCGCGGGCCAATAAATGTAGTTCATAATGTTTCTTATATATTTCAAATAATAACTATTAGCAGTTTCTATGGAAACCAATGCAGTAGCACTTGTATTTTTTTTGGCCGTTTGACTACATTTCCCAGAATGCTGTAAAGGCCAAAATTGGCTGGAGAATAAAGAATGATGTTCTGCCAGTGGTTGTACTCGATACAGCGACGAACGCGCTGACCCTGCGCCACACAGCCATAACGAACATCAGCGCTCGATTTGTAGTGTCTATATAAAGTTTTTTTCGGCGGGGGGCGGGGCAGTGGTGGCGTAGGGGTTAAGGAAGCGGCCCCTTAATCAGAAGGTTGTCGGTTCGAATCCCGATGCGCCAAGGTGCCACTGAAGAAAAAGCACCGTCCCCACGCACTGCTCCCCGCATAGGACAGAGGTTAAATGCAGAGGACATGTCCTGCTGTGTATCACTTCACTTTAGGATGTATAGCAGTAGTTCGTCTGTAAGTCGTCAGGGAGTGAAAACGGTGCCTCTGGCGCCACCTGCTGGTGTTTGACGATCATGTCTCTGGGCGCACAGGAGGTCCGGCATCGGCGTCGACTGAAAAAAGTGCCGCGTTTTGGGCTTTTTAACGTCGGTCACTCACTTTTCCAGCATATGTCTAAATAATATCTGTAGAAAGAAAATGCTGACAAAATGGTCCAACTTGGTACTGGCAAGGTGTACCTAATAAAGTAGCCAGGGAGTGTATAATGTCACTGCATTTAAATTTATTTAATATAATGCTGTCATTAAATCATTACATATTTGCTAATCCCACATTTGGAAATAAAGTTATTGACGGATTTTGGAGTTAAAGCGTCCCCAAAATGACAAGAACAAAAATAATGTGCAAAAATTCCATGAAACTTCCTCAAGGTCTTCTTGAAATATGGCTTTGACACGGATGCCTTGCTGGTACAAAGGCATAAAAAGGACGTTCCTCCTGCCTCGTGCCTGAAACTACACAGACAGAACATGGTCAGAGTACATTGTGCTAACTGACCTTAAGTGGGATTTGAACCCGCGCAACGAACTGAGCCACTCCCGGGCTTTTGTACACTGTTCATATGTTTATTATATAGTTCAAATAATAACTATGAGCCGTTTCTATGGGATCCAATGCAGTAGCCCTTGTATTTTGACTTCATTTCCCAGAATGCTGTGAAGGCCAAACTGAGAGGAAGGATAAAAAATGATGTTCTGCCAGTGGTTGTACTCGATTCAGGAATCGAACGCGCTGACCCTGCACCACACAGCCAGAACGAACATCAGCGCTCGAAAGTTCTATTAAAAAACTAATAAATTACTTTTTATACCAGGCGTTCGTCATTTTGTAGGTCGTCAGGGAGCGAAAATGGTGCCTCGGGCGCCACCTGCTGGTGTTTGACGGTCATGTCTCTGGGCGCACAGGCGGCTAAAAGAAGTGCCGCGTTTTGGCCTTTTTAACGTCGGTCACTCACTTTTCCAGCATCTGCGGTTTCATGAAAATAATTATTTTAATGCTGAGATTCCATACCGGATATATATTGGATGTCTAATTAAACAGCGAGGTTACGGATGGTGCTCATTCAACAGAAGACAGCAAATATTCATTCTCTCAGTAAGAAATAAGCTCTGGAAAATTCCCTTTTATAATTCCATGACTTTTTCCATGGTTTTAATGATCGCAGGAACCCTGAAAGTGCATACTTCCCATCTTCTCTGTAGGCTTCAAGTGCTGGACTGGAGCTTCCTTCCCTTTTTCCTCCTCATCAAGTAACACTGACATTCCCTCAGGCAGTGGGATAAGTGGGAGGGGGGCTGGTGGAAACAGGACAGGGGTCCAGAGGTCTCAAAGCTTTTTAGATCAAACAACCTACATAACATTGTGTGTTATCGAGATGAAGTGAAAGTGATGCTCAGCCATGGTAAAAACAGCAGAAACAGAAAGACACAGTTCACACAACCAAACACGATCTCTGTATTTAACCCATCTTGCGTAGGAGCAGCAGGCAGCCATAAGTGGTGCTCATGGAGCTATCTATGGGGAGGCTATCTTGCTTAATGAGACCACAGTGGAACCTGGCAGGTTGAAAATTTGGAAAATTTCTGATTACAGGTGCAGCTTCCATAGCAGCCAGGCTACCATCGTCCCACACAATCATCTCATAGAGCCTAGAAAACCATACACAGTACATATAGTTCTGTATATTCCATATACAGATTCTATCATTCCATATTACAGTAATCCCTTTGGTTGTAAGTATATGGAATTAATAGTTTTATGGTCACTGACACAACGTTCATGTGATTCTTGTGTTGTAGGGGGCAAACAACAGGACTGAACCATCCCTCCTCCATCTAATTATTGTTTCTTGTTAAGTAAATAATAAGAGATAGGCCAGGTTTTGTATCATTCAGTCTGATATTAAATGCTGTCAGTGTTTATAAGTGATTGTGTGTGTGTGTGTGTGTGTGTGTGTGTGTGTGTGAGAAAGAGAGTCTTTGAGTTAGATGGTTGATGCAAGACTACTTAGGAATGTTTATTACTCAGCGTAATAAAAGTGGGGCTGCAGTCCCCGTACCCAGAATGATTCAAACTGCCAACACATCTCACCGTTGGTCCAGCACAAGCCCGAAGGCGGTGACCAATGCTGAAGATAAAACGTATTGAGACGCCAGTGTTTTGTCTTTCGTAAGTCTTCTTCCTCTTCCACTTTTCCAAAATTCCTTTGAGCTTCAAGCCGTTCGTGGATTCAGCGCTTTAACCGCCTCTGCTCAGACTCTGCAGCTCCACTTCAGCTCAACTCGTCACGACTTCGTAGCCAATCGTCTGTAACGGGGCTGCAGCAGCCATCCAATGGATGACCAGAGCATTTACATTACATTACATTTAAGGCATTTGATAAATTCTGGATCACTAGGACCCCCAACTATGAATACAATCTTATTATTCACTCTGTTGTAGTTTCTATACATAAGTCAGACAATAAGAAGGTTACAAGTTAATCTAAATATTCTTTAAAGAGGAAGGTCTTGAGCTGTCGTTTAAAAATACTCAGTGACTGAGCTGTTCTGACCTCGAGGGGAAGTTCATTCCACCGACGAGGGGCCAAGACAGAGATGAGTCTAGATGAGTGTCTTCCTTTTTCCTTCAGAGATGGAGGGACCCGGCGGGCAGCAGAATGGAGGCTCTGAGTATACGAGGTGCAGTGTGAGGTATAATGAGGGCTGTGAGGTAGGATGGTGCTACTCCATGTTTGGCTTTGTTGGCCAGCATCAGTATTTTGAATCTGATGCGTGCAGCTACTGGGAGCCAGTGGAGGGAACGTAGCAGAGGGCTGGTGTGGAATAATTTGGGAAGGTTGAAGATCAGTCGTGCTGCTGCATTTTGTATGAGCTGTAGAGGTTGGATGGTGCACAGTGGTAGACCAGCTAGAAGGGAGTTACAGTAATCCAGTCGTGAGATTACTAAGGACTGAACCAGTAGTTGGGTGGACTGGGTTGACAGATAAGGGCGGATTCGTCTGATATTGTAGAGAATCTACATGAGAGGGAAAGTTTGCTGATGTGAGTCGAGAAGGAGAGTTGGTTGTCTATTGTTACTCCAAGGTTCCAAGGTGAGTGTGAATGAAACTGTGTTACATGTATTTCTGTCTCCCATTTATGGTGTTGTAGTGATAGATTTGTCTGTTCAATAAAATAAAACTGAATTTAAAAAAGGGAAGATCTCATCAGCTCCTAATTAAGATCTTTTACTAGCAATAGTGAATAATTGTGGTGACGGCTGTTGTACAATACAGCGAAGTCAAGCATGATCTCTGCAGCGTTCCTTCTCTCCTCTCCTGACAGCTTCATGAAACAGACCTGAGAGAAGAAGTCAGAATGACAGAGAGGGAACGAGTGGAAATGAAGCAGGTGCATTCAAACTCGTTTTTAACTGCGCAGGGAACAATGAAGTTTCCAGATTGCCAGCAAGGATCAGCTGCAGATAGGTGAACTGTAATGTGTCAAAAGTACACTGAGCAAGGACGAGTTTACATAAACACACACACAGACAAGCAATGAATTATACATTTATCCAAGTGCTCTTTATGCTTTTCTCATTTGTTCAAAATGAATACTTTAACTTTTCACATGCTACAGGAAGATTGTTTTCTGTTTTTTTCTGTTAAATAATTACAATAAATCAGATGAACCTTTATTATAGTACATTTACCACAGATGAATGTACTAAAGCCACACATCTATGACCCTATCACAGGGAGCTTCTGACTGGTGCGTTGCTTCACACTACCCACTATTACCATACATATTAATAATGATGAATTAAGGGCTTTTTAATATACATGTATAGTCATATTCATTTATTCTTTCCAAAAAAAGGAATAGTCAGGAACCTAGAAGCTGTGATACACTGAAATGATTAAATAAAAATAACACATCACTCCACATCTTCTGTTATTTCATCAGGAGATCCAATGCACTTTTTTGTAGTAGTAATTTCGTCATTTTCAGCCATCAGCCCGTGTGTGATTCGGGCAGGAAGGGTGAATCCGCGCCTGCTCTGCAGTGAGACGGTGGAGCGTCATCGCCATCTAGTGGCAGCAGCAGGGATTTATTTACTCGGCGAGCCAATAAAGCGGAAACGCGCCGATCAAACGCAACAATGGTCACGTGACCAGCTGCCATATAAGGGGATGCGCGTGCACGCTGCTGTTCAGCTTCAGAAAGTAGGCAGTGTTTTACTTTTGTTTTATGAGATCGTATTTATTAATATTTGTCAGAATCTAAACAGGAAAAAGGTTTATATAATCGTGTAGAGGGCACTGACATGGTTAAACAGTCTAAATTCAGGTTCTGTTTAAGTTAAATTTTTAGGGATTTTCTATCATCGCGTCTCCCTGCGCTGAGTTTCTTTTAAACTGAGATGCCGGAACACATCATATTTTAATTTTACAACAATGCATTTAGTTAGTGCAGGAAAAGTAAAGTGTGTTGGGAGGGATTTCTGGGGAAATGTATAGATCTGGTCACCCTGGTAAATGACATGACTGAACTGTACAGAATGAACATGAAATTTATTTGAATATCGAGTATTGTCTACCGATGTGTCTTTATGTTCAAATGTTCGATGCTTCAAAAGCCCCTTCAAAATACAAACCACCTCTGTGTTCTGTATTGAGGAGAGAGAGTGAAGACCATGTCATGTTTTGTCAGAACGCCAACGCGATGTGATGACGTCACTTGTATGTAAAGTAGCGCGTGTCGTCATCTAGCGACTTTCTGGCTAAACTTCAGATACATTCTGTAGGAGCATCTCACTGGGAATCTCGAACCCAAGCACCCTCCCCTGGATTGTGACGCTGCTCGCCGCCGCATCGTCTCAACCAGCAAAGCCCGGCTTTCTTTTAATGGTGGATGTGGCCAAAGCTAAACTCATTTATGTAGTTTCTATGAACAGATGTTTCGCTTTTGTGTTTTGAGTGTGTAGAACAGCAGCTGATGCTTTTGCTTGGATTGTGCTCTGATATGAACTGTTGGAGCTTATATAGACAGGTGTGGACCTTTTCAAATCAGGTCCAATCAGCTGTTTCCACATGTGGACTCCAATGAAGATGCAGAAACATCTCAAGGATGATCAGGGCAAACAGGAGGCACCTGAGCTCCATTTTGAACTTCATGGCAAAGGCTGTGAATACTTATGATTTCTCTTTTTTTTTTTTTTTTTTATGAATTTTCCAAAACCTCAAGTAAATTTTTTTCACATTGTAATTATGAAGTGTTGTGAGGAAAAAATGAAGTTAAATTAATTTTGGAATAAGGCTGTAACATAACAAAATGAGGTATAAAAATTATGTGATTTGATTTGTGATTGATGTGAAAATGATTTCCAAATGGGTCCTTATCTTTTTTTAGTAAAACCACTATGACTGTACAGGACAGTTTCTTTTGGGAGAGAATTTCCTCGAAAAGTTTGTTTAACAGAGGGGTCAGCTTGGCTGAAAAAACTTTATAAAACTCAATTGGGAATCCATCTGGGCCGGGAGATTTACCATTTTGCATGGAATTTATAGCTTGTGTTATATCTTCGCAAGATATTCCAAAGGTCTAAACGTGACCGGTCTTCACAGGTAATCTTAGGAATTTCTAACTTATCAAGAAATGTATGTATTTCAGATGGACTGACATGGACCTGAGAAGTGTATAGTTTTGTATAATATTCCTTGAATTGTTCATTTATGGTTGTTGGCTGGTTTGATACAGTGCCATGCGTCGTGTGGATCTCATATATTGTGTGGCTAGCCTGAATTTGCTTAAGCTGATGAGATAATAAGCTGCAGACTTTATCACTATGTTCATAATATGTGCATCTAGTCTTCAAAAGCAGCCTTTCAGTCTCAGCAATAGAAAGATTGTTAAATTCTGATTGCAAAAGCAGCCTGTCCTTGTACAACTCTGGATTAGAGGAACCAGCACATTTTTTGTATATTTCCATATTTTTTTTGGACAGGTCCACGAGCTGGTGATTATGCATTTTCCTCACATGGGCTGTATATGAAATTATTTGTCCCCTAAGAAATGCTTTAAGAGCCTCCCAAATAGTGATGAAGGACATACCAGCCGTGAGATTGACATCAAGAAAGAAGTCAATTTGCTCCGAAATATGGTCTCGAAATGATTTATGAGAAAGCAGTAATGGGTTGAGGCGCCACATTCGACGAGTTGCGATGTTGCTAGGAAAGCACATATCGAGTTGCACAGGGGAGTGATCCGAGATCACGATAGGGTGGTATTGACTAGTTGTGATGCAAGAGAGAAACCTACTATCAATCAAAAAAAAGTCTATTCTTGAGTATGAATGATGGACAGGTGAGAAAAATGAATATTGCTGGAAGGTGGGGTTAGTATACCTCCAGCGGTCAAACAATTTGTAGAATTCCATAAATGACAAAACAGCTGATGCAAACTTGGACACAATCTTGGACAGTGTGGGATTCGATCTGTCTAGATATGGCTGCAGGACCAGGTTGAAGTCACCCCCCAGAATTAAGTGTCTGGGTGTGGGAGCTTAGCAAAAAGGGTGCAAAAGAACTGTGGGTCGTCCCAGTTGGGGCCGTAGACATTTAAACACATTAAATCCACACAGCTTCCCAATAACTATGACAAACCTGCCTTTGGTATCTGATATTACAGACTCTTTTACAAACGGAACACTCCTAGTGAGCGATAAACATAGCACAACAGTGCTCAGGGTGAACTACCATGCTCTAATAAGCACCGCCGAGCAGTAACAGCAAAAAAAAAAAAATTATGGCAATTATGGTAACGTCATCAATAACAATAAACAGTCAGTAAGCAGTAATAACTGAGCACACCAATAAATCAACTGAAATTGAACATGTACCCAGTTTGGGTGTGAAATTTTGTCAATCATGAATCAGACCAGTTTTATAGAAAATACCTAAATAGGGAATACTGTACTTCCCATATGTATAAGATAAATACCATACAGGATCAGCTGAATTTCTTATTCAAAACAGGCGAAAAGAAAAGTCATTCACCACTTGGATGTCCCTCAAGGCGTCGAGAGATGAAGGCTCGGGCCTCCTCTGGAGAGGAGAACGTTTTCTCGGTATTCAGATGGGTGATTCTGAGTCGAGCAGGATACAGGATGCCGAACTTCACCCCCTCTATCCCGCGGAGCTGCCGTCTGATGTCATTAAATGCAGCCCGAGCCTTAGCTACTTTAGCCTTGAAGTCTGGGAAGACTGAGATGGACATGTCATTTATCTTTATACGATAAATGGCAAGACGCAGGATATTTTCACAGTCCTGGTAGTAATGGAAGCGGCCATGATGACGCCGGGTGGATTTCCCTGCCTGGGCCCTGGAAGAAAGGATCGGTGCGCCCTGTCCAGCAGTGGCGCTTCTTTCAACTCAAAAGCCTGCTGAAGTAGTGACGAGACGAAAGTTGTGGAGCAGATCTGAGCCTCCTATTATTAACTCCTATTATTCTGACGTTGTTCCTCCGCAATCTGCCCTCCGAGTCGTCGCACTTATTCTGCAACATTTCAGTCAGTGTTGTAAGGCGACTTACTTCTTTCTGCAGATGTGTAATATCGTCAGTGCATGTCGAGAGGCTTTCTTCCATGTTCTTCACTTTAACGCTGAGTCCAGACAGCTCCGTAGTAACAGTCTCCCTGTATTCCTTCAGCTCGGACCGGGCCGCTCTTATGTCCAATTTAATAGAAGCCAGCTCACTCTCCAACACCGCCCGGACCTCGGTTTTTAAGGCATCGACCAAATCCACTCGCAGCGCGGACAGAAGTTCAGCTTTAAAAGACTCAACGTTAATCGCTAACGCAGCTGCGCCCGTTCCAGAATCTTCCGCGCGGCCCTGAACAGGCGAGCCCGAGGTCAGAGGTGGCGCCGCAGGCCTCGTAGTCTGAAGAGTAGTTTGTAGTTCCTCTGGTCGATTTACCAGCCCCATTACAATACTTTTTTACAATACTTTTTAACTGCACAACAGTGGAATATGGATATGTTAGTAAATGCACTTACTAACATATTCCACATAATATCAATCCCAGTAACTGCACTTTTATCATGTGAGGTGCGGGTACATGCTGCCACCTTTCCTCTCCATTATCACTTGATTAAATCATAAGCATTTATAGAATAAATATGCAAGTTCCAAAAGACAAACAAAGCGCATGTCTGCCTGTCAATCAAGTTTAAGAACCAACAACACAGTTAACAAGGACAGGACTTATTTACGGCATAAAATACAGTATGATAGACATTATTACCATTAAAACTGAATGTGTATGTGTGTCTCTGTGTGTGTACAATGTAGTAACCTACCTGCTGACAGATGTCGACAGAGTAGCTGCAGCTTCGACCTGAAGGCCGTTATGTGGTCAAACAGCTCAGTGATGATCTGATCCTTCCCTTGAAGCTGAATATTCAGGGTGTTGAGCAGGTCAGTGATGTCCACCATAAAAGCCACGTCACAAAACCATTTTTTGTGACGTGGCTGCGCCTGTTGCGCCTGTCTGAATGTGTGCTTTGCTTTTAGTATCTGAGCTTGGCTCCTGAACAGCACAATTAAACTGGGATTGGTCCCTAAATAATCAGCGTTTAGGAGGTAGGAAATCTTTGTCTTATTTAATGTGTGTAGCAAGGTCCTCAGTTTCTAATCTTCCCCTACTTGTAGTTTTTCTGTAGAATGTAGAGCTGATTACTAGTAGAGCGGTTCCACACAGTCCGGCCTTCAGGAGGTATTTTCTTTTAATGTTGGGATTCTCTTTTTTTTTTAGGACATTTCATTATATGTTTTGATGCATGTGTCTGGTTTCAGTGGTTTCGTCCTGTGTTATAGCCAGGATCCCATCATGTGGGACTGGGTTCTTCCACCAGCGTGTAGAAAGTAGGAAGCCTAGTTTTTTTTTATGTTTTGGGTAATGTACATTACGTCAGGTTTTATTATTTCTCCCCTTATGGTTTCTTTTGTAGGCTAACCAAGCTTGCTTGCTGGTGGTATGTACAGTCCCTTCTTCAAGTGAACATATGCTGTAGACCCTGCCAGTGAGGGTGATGTGCCATACTGTATAGTGTTGGAGGTGAGGCCTGCACAGCTTTTCCCAGGTAAGCGAGCCATTTTTCTGCCTGTCTCTGGCGCTGCTGTTCTGCCCCGTTTTGTTTCTTTGTTTTACTTCCATTCATTTGGTATTTTGTGTTGTGGTTTCATTATTTCAATTTCGTGTGGTTCGTTTGGACCACTGAATCTCTGTTTGCATGAATTATTTCTATTTGGTTTGTGTTATTCTTTTTGTGTGTTAATTTTCCTATCTGTCTAGTTGACTTATTTTCATTTTTTTGTTTCTCATCTTACTTAAAATTGTTCCTAGTTTTACTATTGTGATTTCCAGTTTGACCCAACTATCTCACTGCAAACTGGGAACATTAAATACCTGAGTATTAATATTTCTGCCAGGTGTCAAATTTGACAGTTGCAATTCTTCCCATAAGTGAGCTGCCAAATATCTATAATTATTTTCTTGCCATAAGTGTCCAAAAATAGACTACACAAGATCAATTAGATCATAATTGGTTTGATATTGAGCAAACGTTGTGTAATAATATTAGACTGTTTAATCCGCCCTTTATCAGCCCTTTAAAAGCATCAGTATTAGCTCATCACTCACAGCCTGGTGGGAATTTCTCAAAGAAATTTGAACCTTATTGGTACCATGCAATTTGACACCCATCTGGAACAAAACAGACTTTCTGCTAAAAAAAAAAAAAAGATAAATAACTGTGTAAAATATTCCTCACACAGGAAAAAAGCATCACATATTGACAGAAAAACAGAATTGTTGACATTATTGCAGATGTATTATCTAAGATGTATAGAAAGATGTATATCACAATCCTTTTGTGGGAACGTATTACACACCTGGATTTGGGGATCCTCTGCCATTCCTCCTTTCAGATCCTCTCCAGTTCTGGCAGGTTGGATGGTAAACGTTGGTGGACCGCCATTTTTAGGTCTCTCCTGAGATGCTCAATTGGCTCTGGCTGGGCCATTCAAGAACAGTCACAGAGTTGTTGTGAATCCACTCCTTCGTTAGCTGTGTGCTTAGGGTCATTGTCTTGTTGGAAGGTAAACTTTTGGCAAAATCTTACTTCTCACCAGTCCTGCGGGTGTTTTTTAGCACAGAATATGTGATTTAGCCAGCTCTAGGAAGGGTTCTGGTCATCCCTGGAGATGTGTTGAACTATCAATTGTGTGGTGTGTATTGAAAGGTAGATTGTGTTTAAGCAGCATCAAGTGTCATCATTATCTTACTGAGGTGGTCAATCAGTGATAGTTTCGTGTTCCCCTGAGGTGTAAATTAGGGTGCAGGACTTAGGGATTTATAGTGAAAGTCACTCTGCTACAGACATAGTCGGTAAAACAACCGCCATCAATCCAAACCTTACATCTTTCCTTAACCTTCCTTTTCCTTTTAGCTTTTTACTTCACAGCAACAATGTGTCTGAAACCTATTCCAGTAACTATCTCTTACAGGCTTAGAAAACATAGTCACCCTGCAGAGGCTCTGTTACCCACAATCTCATCTACCCCACCCTGTCATCTACTTCTCAAACAAGTGTGGTAGGTGGGCTCTAGAACTGTCAATCTGCTGTTAAAAAAGCTGACTTCATCTCTGGCCTCACTATTCTTGTCACGATCCGGTCCAAAAAAGGGGTTACGGACTGGAGATCCGGAGTTTCATTGTTGTCATGTGTAATGTTCCCTAATCGTTTTCACGTGTTAATTGTATAAAGCTGCCCTGTTCGTTTCTGTTCGCCGTCAGGTCTTTAACGTTATGTTCCATGTTCACCAATGTCAATGTCTCGGATGTCTCCCCTGTCCTGTGATCCACCAGTAAACCCCTGTTTCGTGATGTCAGGTGAAAGCGTCCTTCATTCGCCATTCCTCGTCTTTCTTCGTCCACATGGACGTGACAATTCTTCACTCCCCAAACTTCCTGGCGCTAACAGAGACCTGGATATCCCCTCAGAATACAGCTACACCTGCTGCCCTCTCTTCTGCCTACATGTTCTCCCACACTCCTAGGAAAACTGGGAGAGGAGGGAATACTGGCCTTTTAATATCACGAAATTGCTCCTTCACACCACTGCTTCTCCCTCATCTTAACATCTCTTCGTTTGAATCCCATGCAGTCCTAGTTGCTTCTGTAACCCAGTAGAAATGAGTCCCTCATTTCATATAGGGATAGTGTAATTAATGAAAAGTAATTTTTTTTTTTGTTCTTATCACTCGTGGTAAACCAGACTATGAATAATTAAAGTTTTTTGGGTGCCTGTCAAGTTTTGTTTATTTGCTATTGGTTGGGCCACTCCGTACTGTATCGCTATTGCAGGAGAGGGAAAGTCCCGCCCTGATTTGTGTTAGCAAGTTAGTCAGTACAACGCAGCACCACGAGTGATAAGAACAAAAAAAAATACTTTTCATTAATTACACTATCCCTATATGAAATGAGGGACTCTTTCTTCTGGGTTACACCCTCCCCTCTTAAATATCATGCACGTCCCGTTGCATGTTACCATATACTAGTGGTGGGTGTGGTGTCACTAAAGCTCTATCAATGCTCAGAGTGTCAACAAAGGCTGTGCTTAGACCTTGGAACAAGGACTTCACTACGGTGACCAAGGGGTTTCCAAGATCTGGATAGTCAAGTCTCCGTGGTGGCTGTCTGAGCATTGATAGAGCTTTAGTGACACCACACCCACCACTAGTATATGGTAACATGCAACGGGACGTGCATGATATTTAAGAGGGGAGGGGAAAGAGTCCCTCATTTCATATAGGGATAGTGTAATAGTGTTAGGAACTTTAATTGCAGAATTTTTTTGTAACCTTGGCCAGATCTGTGCCTTGCCACAATTCTGTCTCTGAGCTCTTCTGGCAGTTCCTTTGACCTCATGATTCTCATTTGCTCTGACATGCATTGTGAGCTGTAAAGTCTTATATAGACAGGGGGGTGGCTTTCCTAATCACATCCAACCAGTATAATCAAACACAGCTGGACTCAAAAGAAGGTGTAGAACCATCTCAAGGACGATCAGAAGAAATGGACAGCGCCTGAGTTAAATCGCAAAGGGTCCGAATATTTAGGATCATGTGATATTTCAGTTTATCTTTGTTAATAAATGCAAAAGTGTGTTCTGTTAATATGGGGTGCTGTGTGTACATTAATGAGGAAAAAATGGCTGCAACATAACAAAGAGTGAATTCATTTCATTTATGGTCACCGTGACATTTCACTGCAGCAGAACCACTTCTGCACTAAAAATCCAAAATCCAGAAAATCCAAAATAATGCAAGTAATGAATTATTTGGCATTTTCATGAATGTGTCATGGACACCGTCCCACCACCTGGCCCCCAGGGGGCATGTGACAGATTCCAAACTTTGCACTATGGCGAAGAACAAAAGAGCATTCCAAGGATGTCAGGGACAAGATGGTGGACCTACACAAGGCTGGAATGGGCTACAAGACCATCACCAGGCAACTGGGTGAGAAGGTGACAACATTAAATAATATAACTGATAAAATAAGTCCATGCAAGCTCTCATCTAGTGGAGTTTCAATGATGAGAACAGTGAGGAACCAGCCCAGAACTACTTGGGAGGAAGAGTAAGATTTGTTAAATTTGTTCCTGTTTATGAGCAGTAATTTAAACTACCATACTAACATCTACCAGCTGGAGTTTTATTTCTACATGTTTGAAAAAGGACTGAACCTAGTGGGTTCATAGCCTAATGACCACAGTGTCACAGGTTCAAACCCCATTTACTACCATCGTGTCCCTGAGCAAGACACTTAACAGTTGCTCCAGGGGAGACTGTGCGTGTAACTAAAAAGAAAGGTCAGTATTCTGTGTTTCAGTAAATTATATTCCTCTACCAGGCTTGTGTTGAGCAGCTGAGCAGGGCTTTAAAAAAAAAAAACAACTAAAAAACCTTAATAAATATCTGGTAATAAGAGACAACTAAAGAAAATTTTATTTCTTATAAAAGTTTATACCAGACGTTGTTTTTACATTAGAAAAAGAAACAGGCAAAGAGGGACGTGTTCTTGCATGGACAGAGAACATCAGAAGACCACAGGGTCCTGCTAATCTTTTAATCTGTTGTCTCTGACGTCTGCAGTTTTTCTCTCTTTCATGCGTACACAACAAAAATGTAGACAACTGATATTTTCTTTTGCTCTGTAATGTATTATATTGATATAATATAATGACATAAATATATTATACTTTTTTTTTATTGCAAATTGCATTTTGTCATTTAACTATTCAAAGTACCCCTCAAATAAATTGTGCCAATAACCACGATTTAAATTCCTTTACTCCTGACTTAATTATATATTGTAATTTGTAGTGTGTTGTTTTATTGATCTCCTTGTGTGTTACGCCTGATTTGAGTTCCAGTGTTTATAAAATAATTTTTATATTGATTATTATAGTAATAATAATAACCTGGTCTACTGGTAACTGATACAGTTTCATCATCATTCATCATCTTTTGAGGAACAATAACAGTCAGACTCCAAGATGACCGTGTAAAGTGTTTTTATGGAGACATCACACAGAATAGTTGATCTATTCTGATACAAGTACGTTGTCTGAAGCGTAAGGATCTTGGTAACTTTTACCTCCGTGCTGTGGTATCAAAATTAGAAGCGTTCAGATTGTACATTATTAAAATCCCTGACTTCTTCCAAAGATTTTATTGTAGTGACTTTTCTGTAATGTATTCAGAAGTAACAGGTCACCATACTTGGGTCCCACTCTTATCTGCAGTAGTTTGTCTGTCAGCAGGAGGGGCTGGAAGTAAAAAAAACTGGATTCCCACAGCACTGCATCCTTTGTCCAGTGAGAGTACATCCTGTGTAGCATATATAGAGGATGGAATCCTCCACTCCCACATTCTCCTGGTCAAACACATGGTGAACCTGGGGGTCTTCATTAGATGTGAGGTGAAGTCATTAAGTTGCTAATTATTATTAAACTGGTTTCCTGAACATGACAGTGAGTTGACGGAACTTCAGTGGCCTCCACAGTCACCAGATCTCCATCCAATCAGACATCTTTCTGACGTGATGTGATGGGAGATTCGCATCATGGATCTGCTGCTGCAATACATGCATGATGCAATCACGTCAATATGGACCCAGATTTCTAAGGGATGTTCCCAACATCTTGTTGAATCTATGCTATTAGAATTAAGGCACTTCCGAATCAGAAAAATGTATTTATTTAGGAGAAAATGTATTATATAATGACTGCCACAACACGCAAAGACACTAGAATATAGAATCAAATATGTCTAAATAATATCTGTAGAAAGAAATGCTGTAGAAAGAAATGCTGACAAATAATAAAACTACAGACAGCAAAATGGTCCAACCTGGTACTGGCAAGGTGTACCTAATAAAGTGGCCAGGGAGTGTATAATGTCACTACATATTTTTTTAAAAATAATGCTGTCATTAAATCATTACTTATTTGCATATGAGTGTAAAAGTTAAAATTTAATGTTAGCTAATCCCACATTTGGAAATAAAGTAATTGATGGATTTTGGATAATGTGCAAAAAATTGCTGCAACTTCCTCAAGCTCTTCTTGAACTATAGCTTTCAAAAGAATGCCTTGCTGGCACAAAAAGGCATAAAAAGGATCCATCGACGTTCCTCCTGTCTCCTTCCTGAAAGCACACAAGGACAAGCAGCACCCGGCCTCAGTACATTGTGTACAACTTCATGCATGCAGATGAAGCTATAGGCATTAGCCTACACAGCAACGTACCAGTAAGTTGCTAAGCTAACTTACCGTAAGTGGGATTTGAACCCGGGATCTTCCACTTCGCGAACACCCGCGCTACCAACTGAGCCACTCGCGGGCCAATAAATGTAGTTCATAATGTTTCTTATATATTTCAAATAATAACTATTAGCAGTTTCTATGGAAACCAATGCAGTAGCGCTTGTATTTTTTTTTTTGGGGGGGGGGGGGGGGGGGGGGGCGTTTGACTACATTTCCCAGAATGCTGTGAAAGCCAAAACAGGCTTTGAGAATAAAAAATGATGTTCTGCCAGTGGTTGTACTCAGCCAGAACGAACATCAGCGCTTGATTTGTAGTGTCTATATAAAGCTTTGTTCGGCGGGGGGCGGGGCAGTGGTGGCGTAGCGGTTAAGGAAGCGGCCCCTTAATCAGAAGGTTGTCGGTTCGAATCCCGATGCGCCAAGGTGCCACTGAGGTGCCACTGAGGTGCCACTGAGCAGAGCACCGTCCCCACACACTGCCCGCTTCCCACTCAAGGTGATGGGTTAAATGCAGAGGACATGTGCTGCTGTGTATCATAAGTAACAATCACTTCACTTTAAGACGTAGAGCAGACGTTCGTCATTTTGTAGGTCGTCAGGGAGCGAAAATGGTGCCTCGGGCGCCACCTGCTGGTGTTTGACGGTCATGTCTCTGGACGCACAGGCGGCTAAAAGAAGTGCCGCGTTTTGGCCTTTTTAACGTCGGTCACTCACTTTTCTATCATCTGCGGTTCATGAAAATCTTTATTTTAATGCTGAGCTTCCATACCGGATAAATATTGGATGTCTAATTAAACAGCGAGGTTACGGATGTTGCTCATTCAACAGAAGACATCAAATATTCATTCTCTCAGTAAGTTTGTTAGCTTTCTACACTGAGAAGAATTAGGAATAACACGCGTTGTCTGTGATCGCTGTTTTTACTGTAAATTAAAGAATATGTATAAATGTTATTTTATTAGCAGGACACGAAAGGCAATTCGTGATAAATCATGCATTTTTACCAATTTGAGCGTAGTCTTTGCTTACAGCCGGTTTTACAATTAGCGCTGGTTTAGTGCAAATAGAAATCTGTGACATGACTATGAAGGAGAAGTACAAGGTCAGTAAAATGTCTTTTCTGACCCCAAAGGATTTGTGGTTTTGTCACTGATGACATTTTCTGAGAATCTCCTCTGTGTTGGAGGACAACCTTTTTTTGTCTGTTTAAGCAGGTACAGAAGCAGATGGTCTGTGTTTGTTCCCCGTCCTTCTCCAAACCCCCCACCCCATTTTTCTCCTCCTCCATTCTCTCCGTTCTCTGTATGTCAACTTTCTGTCCTACCGTCCTTTTTCTTTCTCCGTTTTCCACTGTCCCCCAGTCATGTCTGTCATGATTGTAACAAGTTAAATAAGAAAAAAAAGACGTGAATGATGACAGCACAGATACACGTACACACGTTCATGTGTCAACTGTGTTACTTACAGGCCGGGAAAAAAAAGACATTGAGAACAAACCCGACTCAACTCTGCTCGGGCCAAGATTTACAGCTCTAGTTTATATAACATACAGGATTATACAGAGTTTTTATTATCCTAATAATCCTATTTGAGTATCTTATTGGGATTTAGTACATTTAATGTTTGCTAACCTCAGCGCAGATGCAATTCTGCATCCCCTGTGATCTCTGGCCCAGGGGGACGTTAACCGCTGTTTGGGGACCACTGGCCTAGAGTCACAGCAGGGAAATGTCCAGAATGATTTCATTCAGACTGAAATTGCCTGGCATCTTGTTTATTGCACTGTTTAATATAATGTTTATGGTTAAACACACTGTCTTCTTCACTTTTCACGATGGTGATGGGTTAAATTCAGAGGACACATGATGTTGTGTCACCGTGTGCTGTGCTGCAGTGTTTCACAATGACAATGACTTCACTTCACTTGAAAGTGCTCACTGCTTGTCAGCCACCATGATTTCTTTTTCTGATGACTGTAAATAAAAATACCGAGTACACCAGCCAGTTTGAAAGGGCCACTAACGTGCCATAACACTGCAAACTCTTCGTTGATTCCTATCACGTAGATGTAAGCCATTCCTGTCCAAGATTATTTTATTGTTGACTCTTTTTGACTGTGACCTTGCTTTTTTGATGCCCCGTCTGACTCGATGTTCTTCAACCCTTGCGCTTTTAGTGATGTTGACTCTGCCTTCTCCTCGGATGACCCACGCTCTCCTGGTACGCCCCTTTTCTTCAGCCTCTGGCCGTCCACACCTGCTGCTCTACGGGAGAGTGACGTTCGTCTCCTGTAATGGAGGGAGCATCAGGACTTCGCCCAGCCTTCAGACGCCTCCATTACCATGGCAACCCTAACTCGCAAACTTGAACCTGTTTCATCAGGTGCGTCCCAGGTTCTGCCTCCTGATAAATACAGTTGAGGCAAAAATGATTAGCCCCCCATATGTAATTAAACAACACTTTTGATTTCACTATGAAAATGACCATTAACAACAAGTGTTTTGGAAACCAATACTCTATAAAAACAACGTCCACTACGTTTAATTAATTGATACACAGAGTTGAAATGAGAGCAAAAATCGAACATCCATGGTTTACATTGGACATTTACTTTGAACACCCACCACAGATTCTCAGTAGGATTGAGGTCTGGGTTTTGTGCAGGCCACTCCAGGATCTTGGTTTTGGTATCTTTGAGGACCTGCTTTGGGTCATTGTCTTGTTGGAAGACCCAGCGACGACCTAAGCCTGGATGATGAGCAGAATTTTGCATATTCTCCCTCAAAATATCAACATAATTTTATTTTTTAATGATGCCATGCCATACATTTTTAGAAAATAATTTCTATGACTTTTCAAATGCTCTGATGAAAATTTGTATTACATTCTCTGAAATTTCTGTGCAAATAAAAAACTCAAAAAGTCAAATTTTTCCAAAATATTGATATAATAAAAATATGACAAGCCTGAAACAACAGCGTATCTTCCTCCAAGTTTGCACAGCCTGAGCAAAGCATGCAGTAGCACGTGAAAAAAAGGTTTCTCATGCAATCTTACGGGAACTATGTACATCATTATACATTCATGGGTCAATCCGATTTCAATAACTATATGTTTATTTCATATTTCAAAACTTTTTAAGGTCTGGAAAATTCCCTTTTATAATTCCATGACTTTTTCCATGGTTTTAATGATCGCAGGAACCCTGAAAGTGCAGACTTCCCATCTTCTCTGTAGGCTTCAAGTGCTGGACTGGAGCTTCCTTCCCTTCTTCCTCCTCATCAAGTAACACTGACATTCCCTCAGGCAGTGGGATAAGTGGGAGGGAGGCTGGTGGAAACAGGACAGGGGTCCACAGGTCTCAAAGCTCTTCAGATCAAACAACCTACATAACATTGTGTGTTATCGAGATGAAGTGAAAGTGATGCCAGCCATGGTAAAAACAGCAGAAACAGAAAGACACAGTTCACACAACCAAACACGATCTCTGTATTTAACCCATCTTGCGTAGGAGCAGCAGGCAGCCATAAGTGGTGCTCATGGAGCTATCTTGCTTAATGAGACCACAGTGAAACCTGGTAGGTTGAAATTTTTGAAAACTTGACCTTCTGATTACAGGTGCAGCTTCCATAGCAGCCAGGCTACCATCGTCCAACACAATCATCTCATAGAACCTAGAAAACCACACACAGTACATATAGTTCTGTATATTCCATATACAGATTCTAGAATTCCATATTACAGTAACCTCTTTGGTTGTAAGTATATGGAATTAATGGTTTTATGTTCACTGACACAACGGTCATGTGATTCTTGTGTTGTAGGGGGCAAACAGGCTGGTCAAAGCTGATTATAAGCCTGCACAGGTCCTCCAGCCCGAGTACTCGGACCCTTCCCTAAAACAAACAACTCTAAAGGACGTTAAACCATCTCCACTGATAAAAAAAGTGCACAAATGGCCCCCTTTTAGCAGACATGCTGCTGCCAAAAAGCCGTCATACCTCTGTACACCTCTTCACACGGGAATCTTATAGAAAGACCTTGTGATTCCGAAACTCAGGACTCGTCACTGGAACACAGCAAAGTTATCAGGACTGAACCATCCCTCGTCCATCTAAGTGTAAATAATAAGAGATAGGCCAGGTTTGGTATCATTCAGTCTGATATTAAATGCTGTCAGTGTTTATGAGTGATTGTGTGTGTGTGTGTGTGTGTGTGTGTGTGTGTGTGTGTGTGTGTGTGTGTGAGAAAGAGAGTCTTTGAGTTAGATGGTTGATGCAAGATTACTTAGGAATGTTTATTACTCAGTGTAATAAAAGTGGGGCTGCAGTCCCCGTACCCAGAATGATTCAAACTGCCAACACATCTCATCGTTGGTCCAGCACAAGCCCGAAGGCGGTGACCAATGCTGAAGATAAAACGTATTGAGACGCCAGTGTTTTGTCTTTCGTAAGTCTTCTTCCTCTTCCACTTTTCCAAAATTGCTTTGAGGTTACAGCCGTTCGTGGATTCAGTGCTTTAACCGCCTCTGCTCAGACTCTGCAGCTCCACTTCAGCTGAACTCGTCACGACTTCGTAGCCAATCGGCTGTAACGGGGCTGCAGCCACCCAATGGATGACCAGAGCAGAAACGGAGACACGTGAAGCCAGCTGAACCATGCCAACAGCCGCAACCTGTTGCTAAGCAACAAGATGATGCGGACTCACCGCCCTCACAGAAAGAGACCTGAGGCATCACGCACGGTACGCCTCTCCATCTCCAACGATATCGCTTTCCTTCCTTTCTTGCTGATTACCGCTTTCTGATTTGTTGCATCTCCTCTGTTAACCTTAAGCCAGAGTTTGCATCAGGGTTCACAAAGTTTCCTGTGAACCATCCTGCTCGTATAAGTTTAAACCTGATATTCAGTTAAAGGTAAAGACCATCCCACCATTCCACTACTTACATTTACATTTTCGGCATTTGGCAGACACCCTTATCCAGAGCGACTTACAATGTGCTTAAGTTACCATCAACTCCGGTTCACTAGGACTATGAAAACATCTATTTTATTCACTCTGTTGTAGATTCTGTACACAAGTTCGACAACAAGAAAATTACAATTTAATCTAAATATTCTTTAAAGAGGAAGGTCTTGGGCTGTCGTTTAAAAATACTCAGTGACTGAGCTGTTCTGACCTCGAGGGGAAGTTCACTCCACCACTCAGGGTCCAAGACTGAGAAGAGTCTAGATTAATGTTTTCCTTTTTCCTTCAGAGATGGAGGGACCCGGCGGGCAGCAGACTGGAGGCTCTGAGTATACGAGGTGCAGTGTGAGGTATAATGAGGGCTGTGAGGTAGGATGGTGCTACTCCATGTTTGGCTTTGTAGGCCAGCATCAATATTTTTCTAATGCGTGCAGCTACTGGGAGCCAGTGGAGGTAACGTAGCAGAGGGCTGGTGTGGAAGAATTTGGGAAGGTTGAAGATTAGTCGTGCTGCTGCATTTTGTATTAGTTGTACAAAATGCAGCAGCATTGTACTTATCATAATTGGGTGTGAACGTGAGTGTGAATGAAACTGTGTTACATGTATTTCTGTCTCCCATTTATGGTGTTGTAGTGATAGATTTGTCTGTTCAATAAAATAAAACTGAATTTAAAAAAGGGAAGATCTCATCAGCTCCTAATTAAGATCTTTTACTAGCAATAGTGAATAATTGTGGTGACGGCTGTTGTACAATACAGCGAAGTCAAGCATGATCTCTGCAGAGTTCCTTCTCTCCTCTCCTGACAGCTTCATGAAACCGACCTGAGAGAAGAAGTCAGAATGACAGAGAGGGAACGAGTGGAAATGAAGCAGGTGCATTCAAACTCGTTTTTAACTGCGCAGGGAACAATGAAGTTTCCAGATTGCCAGCAAGGATCAGCTGCAGATAGGTGAACTGTAATGTGTCAAAAGTACACTGAGCAAGGACGAGTTTACATAAAAACACACACAGACAAGCAATGAATTATACATTTATCCATGTGCTCTTTATGATTTTCTCATTTGTTCAAAATGAATACTTTAACTTTTCACATGCTACAGGAAGATTGTTTTCTGTTTTTTATGTTACATAATTACAATAAATCAGATGAACCTTTATTATAGTACATTTACCACAGATCTATGACCCTGTCACAGGGAGCTTCTGACTGGATGGATTAAGGGCTTTTTAATATACATGTATAGTCATATTCACTTCTTCTTTCCAAATAAAATAAAATAAAAAACTCAAAAAGTCAAATTTTTCCAAAATATTGATATAATAAAAATATGACAAGCCTGAAACAACAGCGTATCTTCCTCCAAGTTTGCACAGCCTGAGCAAAGCATGCAGTAGCACGTGAAAAAAAGGTTTCTCATGCAATCTTACGGGAACTATGTACATCATTATACATTCATGGGTCAATCCGATTTCAATAACTATATGTTTATTTCATATTTCAAAACTTTTTAAGGTCTGGAAAATTCCCTTTTATAATTCCATGACTTTTTCCATGGTTTTAATGATCGCAGGAACCCTGAAAGTGCAGACTTCCCATCTTCTCTGTAGGCTTCAAGTGCTGGACTGGAGCTTCCTTCCCTTCTTCCTCCTCATCAAGTAACACTGACATTCCCTCAGGCAGTGGGATAAGTGGGAGGGAGGCTGGTGGAAACAGGACAGGGGTCCACAGGTCTCAAAGCTCTTCAGATCAAACAACCTACATAACATTGTGTGTTATCGAGATGAAGTGAAAGTGATGCCAGCCATGGTAAAAACAGCAGAAACAGAAAGACACAGTTCACACAACCAAACACGATCTCTGTATTTAACCCATCTTGCGTAGGAGCAGCAGGCAGCCATAAGTGGTGCTCATGGAGCTATCTTGCTTAATGAGACCACAGTGAAACCTGGTAGGTTGAAATTTTTGAAAACTTGACCTTCTGATTACAGGTGCAGCTTCCATAGCAGCCAGGCTACCATCGTCCAACACAATCATCTCATAGAACCTAGAAAACCACACACAGTACATATAGTTCTGTATATTCCATATACAGATTCTAGAATTCCATATTACAGTAACCTCTTTGGTTGTAAGTATATGGAATTAATGGTTTTATGTTCACTGACACAACGGTCATGTGATTCTTGTGTTGTAGGGGGCAAACAGGCTGGTCAAAGCTGATTATAAGCCTGCACAGGTCCTCCAGCCCGAGTACTCGGACCCTTCCCTAAAACAAACAACTCTAAAGGACGTTAAACCATCTCCACTGATAAAAAAAGTGCACAAATGGCCCCCTTTTAGCAGACATGCTGCTGCCAAAAAGCCGTCATACCTCTGTACACCTCTTCACACGGGAATCTTATAGAAAGACCTTGTGATTCCGAAACTCAGGACTCGTCACTGGAACACAGCAAAGTTATCAGGACTGAACCATCCCTCGTCCATCTAAGTGTAAATAATAAGAGATAGGCCAGGTTTGGTATCATTCAGTCTGATATTAAATGCTGTCAGTGTTTATGAGTGATTGTGTGTGTGTGTGTGTGTGTGTGTGTGTGTGTGTGTGTGTGTGTGTGTGTGTGAGAAAGAGAGTCTTTGAGTTAGATGGTTGATGCAAGATTACTTAGGAATGTTTATTACTCAGTGTAATAAAAGTGGGGCTGCAGTCCCCGTACCCAGAATGATTCAAACTGCCAACACATCTCATCGTTGGTCCAGCACAAGCCCGAAGGCGGTGACCAATGCTGAAGATAAAACGTATTGAGACGCCAGTGTTTTGTCTTTCGTAAGTCTTCTTCCTCTTCCACTTTTCCAAAATTGCTTTGAGGTTACAGCCGTTCGTGGATTCAGTGCTTTAACCGCCTCTGCTCAGACTCTGCAGCTCCACTTCAGCTGAACTCGTCACGACTTCGTAGCCAATCGGCTGTAACGGGGCTGCAGCCACCCAATGGATGACCAGAGCAGAAACGGAGACACGTGAAGCCAGCTGAACCATGCCAACAGCCGCAACCTGTTGCTAAGCAACAAGATGATGCGGACTCACCGCCCTCACAGAAAGAGACCTGAGGCATCACGCACGGTACGCCTCTCCATCTCCAACGATATCGCTTTCCTTCCTTTCTTGCTGATTACCGCTTTCTGATTTGTTGCATCTCCTCTGTTAACCTTAAGCCAGAGTTTGCATCAGGGTTCACAAAGTTTCCTGTGAACCATCCTGCTCGTATAAGTTTAAACCTGATATTCAGTTAAAGGTAAAGACCATCCCACCATTCCACTACTTACATTTACATTTTCGGCATTTGGCAGACACCCTTATCCAGAGCGACTTACAATGTGCTTAAGTTACCATCAACTCCGGTTCACTAGGACTATGAAAACATCTATTTTATTCACTCTGTTGTAGATTCTGTACACAAGTTCGACAACAAGAAAATTACAATTTAATCTAAATATTCTTTAAAGAGGAAGGTCTTGGGCTGTCGTTTAAAAATACTCAGTGACTGAGCTGTTCTGACCTCGAGGGGAAGTTCACTCCACCACTCAGGGTCCAAGACTGAGAAGAGTCTAGATTAATGTTTTCCTTTTTCCTTCAGAGATGGAGGGACCCGGCGGGCAGCAGACTGGAGGCTCTGAGTATACGAGGTGCAGTGTGAGGTATAATGAGGGCTGTGAGGTAGGATGGTGCTACTCCATGTTTGGCTTTGTAGGCCAGCATCAATATTTTTCTAATGCGTGCAGCTACTGGGAGCCAGTGGAGGTAACGTAGCAGAGGGCTGGTGTGGAAGAATTTGGGAAGGTTGAAGATTAGTCGTGCTGCTGCATTTTGTATTAGTTGTACAAAATGCAGCAGCATTGTACTTATCATAATTGGGTGTGAACGTGAGTGTGAATGAAACTGTGTTACATGTATTTCTGTCTCCCATTTATGGTGTTGTAGTGATAGATTTGTCTGTTCAATAAAATAAAACTGAATTTAAAAAAGGGAAGATCTCATCAGCTCCTAATTAAGATCTTTTACTAGCAATAGTGAATAATTGTGGTGACGGCTGTTGTACAATACAGCGAAGTCAGGCATGATCTCTGCAGAGTTCCTTCTCTCCTCTCCTGACAGCTTCATGAAACCGACCTGAGAGAAGAAGTCAGAATGACAGAGAGGGAACGAGTGGAAATGAAGCAGGTGCATTCAAACTCGTTTTTAACTGCGCAGGGAACAATGAAGTTTCCAGATTGCCAGCAAGGATCAGCTGCAGATAGGTGAACTGTAATGTGTCAAAAGTACACTGAGCAAGGACGAGTTTACATAAAAACACACACAGACAAGCAATGAATTATACATTTATCCATGTGCTCTTTATGATTTTCTCATTTGTTCAAAATGAATACTTTAACTTTTCACATGCTACAGGAAGATTGTTTTCTGTTTTTTATGTTACATAATTACAATAAATCAGATGAACCTTTATTATAGTACATTTACCACAGATCTATGACCCTGTCACAGGGAGCTTCTGACTGGATGGATTAAGGGCTTTTTAATATACATGTATAGTCATATTCACTTCTTCTTTCCAAAAACAAATGGAATAGTGAGGAACCTAGAAGCTTCCAGCTGTAATACACTGAAATGATGAAGTGAAAATGACCACTTCACATCTTCTGTTATTTCATCAGGAGATCCAATGCACTTTTTTTTAGTAATTTAGTAATTTTCAGCCATTAGTCCGTGTGTGATTCGGGCAGGAAGGGTTAATCCGCGCCTGCTCTGCAGTGAGACGGTGGAGCGTCATCGCCATCTAGTGGCAGAAGCAGGGATTTATTTACTCGGCTGTTCAGCTTCAGAAAGTAGGCAGCGTTTTGCTTCTGTTTCATGAGATCGTCTTTATTAACATTTGTCAGAATCTAAACAGGAAAAAGGTTTATATAATCGTGTAGAGGGCACTGACATGGTTAAACAGTCTAAATTCAGGTTCTGTTTAAGTTACATTTTTAGGGATTTTCAATCATCGCGTTTCCCTGCGCTGAGTTTCTTTTAAACTGAGATGCCGGTAGCTGGGACACATCAATTTTAATTTTAAAACAATGCATTTAGTTAGTGCAGTAAAGTAAAGTGTGTTGGGAGGGATTTCTGGGGAAATGTATAGATCTGGTCACCCTGGGTAAATGACATGACTGAACTGTACAGAATGAACATGAAATTTATTTGAATATCGAGTATTGTCTATCGATGTGTCTTTATGTTCAAATGTTCGATGCTTCAAAAGCCCCTTCAAAATACAAACCACATCTGTGTTCTGTATTGAGGAGAGAGAGTGAAGACCATGTCATGTTTTGTCAGAACGCCAACGTAAAGTAGCGTGTGTCGTCATCTAGCGACTTTCTGGCTAAACTTCAGATACATTCTGTATAGGGCTGCACGATTTGGGGAAAAAGACATATTGCGATTATTGAGATCAATATTGCGATATGTGATTGTGATATGATAAAGGACACTTGCTTGTATATCAATGAAAAGTCGCAAACTAATAGTGAAATGTTTCATTTCAAAGTGAAACATACAAACTACTTATAACAACCTGAAATGCCCAGTGCTTTCAAAATACAATATTCTACAAATATAAAATAATCACAAAAAAAATAAAATAATCACAAAAAACTCTTTACATTACTGTCGAACAACAAACCCTGGTAAGGCTAAACAACTGTTTTGATTATATTTGTCCATTATAAAATCCTGTATTATAGTTCTTTGGAGGCTGACTTGAACACAGGGATGCATAGCTTTGTTAGCTTAGCTAAGGTTAAGATTTGTAAACTGAGGTGAATTTCTTTAGGAAACCTTCAAAGTTTGAAAAAAGTTAACTAAACAGCTAAGAACAGTCTAAATAGTTAATGCCTACGTTTAGCCAAAACGTTGTTTGGAGGCTGACTTGAACACAGGAATGCATAGCTTCGCTAGCTTAGCCTAGTTTAGCTAAGGTTAAGACTTATAAAACCGGCCCCGGGGGAAACAAGCCCATGCACACAGCACACCTCTGCCTAGCATCCTGCTTGCCAATGTCCAGTCACTGGAGAACAAGCTCGATGACCTCAGGGCCAGGGTAAAGTTCCAGAGAGACATCCGGGACTGCAACCTCCTCTGCTTCACCGAGACATGGCTGAACCCAGCGGTGCCGGACCACGCCATCCAGCCGGCCGAGTTCTTCTCGGTCCACTGCATGGACAGGACACGCGACTCAGGGAAGACACAGGGAGGCGGAGTGCGTTTGATGGTAAATAACAACTGGTGCAAATCCGTTGTCACTCTCACACACTCGTGCTCGCCGAATCTGGAACTATTGTCCATCAAGTGTCGTCCCTTTTAACTTCCTCGGGAGTTCACATCGGTCAACATCAGCGCCGCTTACATTCCACCGAAAGCGGACACGGACACTGCCTTATGCGAACTGCAGGAGGCGCTCACACAGCACCAAACACAGCACCGGGACGCTGCGCTTATTGTGGCAGGAGATTTCATCAGCACATCACCTGCCCCACCAGGGGCGAAAGGACACTGGACCATTGCTACACTACAATAAAGGACGGATACAGGGCACAATCTCATCCACCATTTTCCTCATGCCTAAATACAAACAAAGGCTTAAACAGGAAGTTCCGGTTCAGAGGGAGGTGGCACGCTGGACGGTCCAATCGGTGGCTGCTCTTCAGGATGCACTGGATGATGCAGACTGGGGCATGTTCTAGAGTAGTTCTGGAAACATCAGTGAGTTTGCGGAAGCGGTTGTGAGTTTCGTTGGGAAACTAATGGACGACACCGTTCAGAAACGATCGTCAGAACGTTTCCCAATCAGAAGCCGCGGGTGGATAAAACCATCCACGACGCTCTGAAATCTCGCACCGCGACCTATAACGCGGGGCTCGCTTCCGGGGACATGGAACCATACAAGGCTGCATCGTCCAGCGTCAGGAAAGCAGTGAAGGAGGCTAAGCACCGCTATGGGAAGAAACTGGAGTCGCAACTCAAACAGAGTGACTCTAGGAGCCTGTGTCGGGGACTAAGGACAATAACGGACTATAAAGCACCAACATCCGGTACGACGAACGCGGACGTGTCTCTGGCAGACGAGCAAAATACATTCTATACTCGCTTTGAGGCTGCAGCTAAAGGTGATAGCGATGCTACGGCTAGCGGCTCCAACAGCTGCAGACAGGAGGACACTGCCAGCACCGAGAACGCGTTCGTCATCACCGAGCATGACGTGAGGAGAGCCTTCAAGAGAGTGAACACCAGGAAGGCAGCAGGACCAGACGGCATCTCGGGGAGAATCCTCAGAGCCTGCGCGGACCAGCTAGCACCTGTGTTTACAGAGATTTTCAACCTCTCTCTATCTCAGTCGGTGATCCCCACATGCTTCAAGGAGTCCATCATTGTTCCGGTCCCCAAGAAATCCCATCCTGGCTCCCTCAACGACTACCACCCTGTAGCCCTCACCTCAGTAGTGATGAAGATCTTTGAACGCCTGGTCAGAGACTTCATCATTTCTTCATTACCAGATACACTCGACCCACTACAGTTTGCATACCATCCCAACCGATCCACAGATGACGCCATCTCACATCTCCATACAGCACTCACCCACCTGGACACTCGGAAGGGAAATTATGTGGTAGTAGCCTAGTGGGTAACGCACTTGCCTATGATCCAGAAGACCCAGGTTCAAATCCCGCTTACTACCATTGTGTCCCTGAGCAAGACACTTAACCCTAACTTGCTCCAGGGTGACTGTCCCTGTAACTACTGATTGTAAGTCGCTCTGGATAAGGGCGTCTGATAAATGCCATAAATGTAAATGTTAAAATGCTTTTCATTGACTACAGTTCAGCATTTAACACAATATTCCCTTCCACACTCACCACCAAGCTGGAGCACGTGGGACTCAGCTCATCTCTCCGTCAGTGGATCTCCAACTTCCTAACCAGGAGACCACAGGCAATAAGGATGGGCGGACATGTCTCAGCCTCCATCACCCTCAGCACTGGAGCCCCCCAGGGCTGTGTTTTGAGCCCCCTGCTGAACTCCTTGTACACATACGACTGTACAGCCACTACTAACTCCACCACCATCATCAAGTTTGCTGATGACACTGTCGTGGTGGGCCTGATCTCTGACAACGACGAGACGACCTACCTGGAGGAGGTTGGAAATCTGGTGAACTGGTGCCAGAGGATCAATCTCCACCTGAACGTCAGCAAGACAAAGGAGTTCAGGAGAAGACCTACCAGAGCCCTGTTATCAACAGTAGCCCAGTGGAGAGAGTGGACAGCTTTCACCGTGGTGAAAGACGCCTGAGAGACTTCAGACTGCCCTCCAAGGTGCTCAGGATCTGACGGGAAATATCTCAACCTGGTTCGGGAACAGCACCATGAAGGACAGGCGAGCCCTACAGAGGGTGGTTCCATCAGCCGAACAAATCATCTGTACCAAGCTCCCTGACCTTCAATCTATCTACAGCAAACAGTGCTGTACCAGGGCCAGGAAGATAGTGAAGGACCTCACCCACCCCAATAATGGACTCTTCTCTCTGCTGCGATCAGGGAAGCGCTTTCGCTCCCTGAAGTCCAACACAAAGAGAATGAGGAGGAGCTTCTTCCCGCAGGCTGTCCGAGCTCTCAACAACAACAGTACATAGAACTCCAGCACTTTCACTTTCACCTCCAATCACTCCGGACTCTTTTGCACAAAATAACTTTGCACAAAATCACTCTGCGCTTTTTACTTTACTGCTCTTTTTTTTTATGGCTCTTTTCTCTTTTCTTTAAACATTGTCTTTAACTCATTTGCACACCTTCACCCTACCAGTTACACATATTTTATGTTAAAGATGTAAAAGTGTAATATTTGGTTATGTTTGCAATATTTGCATATTGGTTCATTGTATACTTGCAACATTTGCATTACTGTGGTCTGTAGTAGTCGCTAAAAGCATTTCACTGCATATCATACCATGTATGACTATGTATGTGACAAATAAAATTTGAATTTGAGTCTGTAACATAACAAAATGAGGTGAAAAAATGATGTGCTGTGAATACTTTCCAAATGCACTGTACCTTCATTTTTAGCTGAAAGGCCTTCACTTCAAAGAAAGGCTTGCTAGACTAAGAAGGAAGGGAAAATATTTCCAAACCCAAGACCTTGCTTTCACTGCCGGTGCAACCAAAATGTAAACGCATCCCCTGACCGCTCATTTACTACCTGGTGGAACAACATGCATTATAGGGCAATGTCAGATGAAAATCTATCGGAGGACCGCGCGCCAAATGTAATATTTTACACAAAATACAAACACTAATAGTAAAGTAAAGAACTTTTATTTGTCAAGCAGTTTTCTAACCTTCCTTTCTGTGTAAATAACATTAAACAAAATATGACAAATAAGTCATATATAGGCATTTAGAACACTTTAGATGTCCTGTAGGTGTGGGTCAGTCAGAGTGCTTCTGAGCCTGGACTTGTTAAGGTTCATTACACTAAAGGTCTATTCACAGATGTAAGTGCTGCCAAACAAAGCTAACATGACCTGTGCATGTTTCCTAATGTCTGGGTACCTTTCAGATGAGACATGTGTAGAAGTCTTTCAGGTGTAGTGACATGAATCCACACTCCGTGTCACCTCTACTTTCCCTAAAGTCCTCAAAGCGCAACGCAAAGTCCTGGTCCAAGTATCTGAGAAGTGCTGCATATCCAGGCAGGCTCTGCTTCACCAGGTTGACCTCTCTCAGACTAGGGAAGTGTGCAAGGTTTCCTGGGAAGAAGTGAAAGTGCTGCTAAGTCGTCAAATAATAATAAATATTGCAACATAAATGTTGTTTTATGTTTTTTTGAAAGAGTTAGCCTTACAATTTTATTACAATACTTTTTAACAATACTTTTTGGCTGCACAACAGTGGAATATGGATATGTAAGTAAATGTACTTACTAACATATTCCAGATAATATCAATCCCAGTAACTGCACTTTTATCATGTGAGGTGCAGGTACATGCTGCCACCTTTCCTCTCCATTATCACTTCATTAAATCATAAGCATTTTTACAAATAACAAAAAATATGCAAGTTCCAAAAGACAAACAAAGCATATGTCTGCCTGTCAATCAAGAACCATGGACAGCGCTGTCCCTCCGCAACACAGTTAACAAGGACGGGACTTATTTACGGCATAAAATACATTATGATAGACATTATCACCATTAAAACTGAATGTGTATGTGTGTCTCTGTGTGTGTACAATGTAGTAACCTACCTGCTGACAGATGTCGACAGAGTAGCTGCAGCTTCGACCTGAAGGCCGTTATGTGGTCAAACAGCTCAGTGATGATCTGATCCTTCCCTAGAAGCTGAATATTCAGGGTGTTGAGCAGGTCAGTGATGTCCACCATAAAAGCCACGTCACAAAACCATTTTTCATCTTTGGGGACTTGAGTGTCACTGTTCTTGCTGGTCAGAAACTCCGCAATGACATGGCGCAGCTCAAAAAATCTTTTGAGGACTTTCCCGTGGCTCAGCCACCTCACCTCTTGGTGGTAAAGCACATCCTTGTATTGTGAATCAACCTCCTCTAGAAGAGCTCTGAACTGGCGGTGTGAGAGCGCTTTTGATCTTATGCAGTTTATGATTTTAATCACGTCACGCACCACGTCTCCCGTACCAACTGACCTGGCACATAGTTGCTCTTGGTGCAGGATGCAGTGGTATTTTGCCACCTTACCTCCACATTGGGAAACCTTCTGGGAAATTAGTGTGGCAAGGCCTGCTTTCCTCCCAACCAGGCAGGTGCTCCATCAGTTGTTATCCCAACCAATGTTTCCCAGCTCAGCCCGTTCGTATGCAACACTCGCTCAACGGCTGCAAACAAATCCTCACTTTTGGTTGTGCTGCGCAGTGTCTCAAATCCAGCCAGCTCCTGAGTTATTTCCATGTTTTCATGTACTCCCCGTATGAAAACCAAAAGTTGTGCGAAATCACACACTCTCATCACATGCCAAAGAAAAGGTGACAAATCCTGCAACCTTTGCTTCAAATTGCTCCTTAATGTCTCGAGACATTTCTTCAATACAACGTGTCACAGTATTTCGTGAGAGGCTGATCTGGGAGAAAGTTTTTGCCTGTGACGGTCACATGATTGTCGCAGCTATGGACAGACACTCCTTAACAAAGTCACCCGTTAAAAATGACCTCCCAGTCCGGGTAATTAGCACAGTAATCTCAAAGCTGGCCCGTGTCGCGCTGTCCTGGGCTGTCGAGGGCCGTGTAAGAGTCCCTTGTTGCCTGTGAAGTTTAGCCAGCAGCTCCCTGGTCTTGTTCTTTCGCGCATCACCTTTGAATTTTGAAAATGCTGTGTGCTTCGTCTCATAATGAAGACATATGTTATACTCCTTTAGTACAGCAACAGACTGGTTACCAATAAGGCAGACTGCTTTAGCATTTATGTCAGTGAAAACATATTCTTCCTCCTAGCATTTTTTAGGGAAATAAAGTAAGATCAACATAAACTAGCCCGCAGGTGTTTGGCGGTTGCCAGAACTCAAAAGGTTGCCAGGTACGAAACAAAGGTCAAATTCATGACAGCGTTCACTAAAATGAGTCTACTAAAATGTCGCCGCTGCAGAAGGGGCGGAGTTACACACTTTTAAAGGTGGTCAGAATTGGCTTTAGCTGTCGCAATCACCTGGAGCCAATTCTGACAACATGTAACAATTGATACAGAATGTCAATAAAAACTAAATAAAAAAACATTTCTAATTCATTTTAACAGGACATGACTGAGGCCACTGCACTGAGTGCCATTGAGAAAACAGTGGGAATCTATGTCACCAGAGAGACTCCAGGCAATGACTTTTCTGATGTTGGCATTATCATTGAGGGTGAGGTGGTGCTTCAAGATCTGGATGATGTGGCCATTGCAACAGCCATGCTGTTTGGACTTTTACTCATTGAACATGAGTTATCCACCACAGCTCTGCTACACTTTTGAGGTCATTCAAAAGGTGATGATGGAGTTGGCCAAAAGTTTGAAGATAAAACTGCTCTAATAAGGACAGCTCACTGTTGTGCACATAAATAACATTGTGAAGTCCACCAAAAACTGTCATACTGTCATTTTATACAGCCATGTCGAAAGGGCCAGTTTTTTCCCCTTCTTCCTCCCTCTGCTAAACGTTCGGTGATTGGCAGCATTTTTCCACGACAGTCTGATTGTCGTGGAAAGTGAAAATATGGAGAACTTCTGTAGTAGCCTAGTGGGTAACACACTCGCCTATGAACCAGAAGACCCAGGTTCGAATCCCACGTATTACCATTGTGTCCCTGAGCAAGACACAAATCACTGTTGATTTGTATTACTGTAGAACAATAATGTCAGTTTGATTCTTTACCTTCTGTCACTGCAGTGTTTTTTTGTCATTTTGTTTTGAGAAGTTACTACATTTACGGCATTTATTAGACGCCCTTATCCAGAGCGACTTACAATCAGTATTTACAGGGACAGTCCCCCTGGAGCAACTTAGGGTTAGTTGTCTTGCTCAGGGACACAATGGTAGTAAGTGGGATTTGAACCTGGGTCTTCTAGTTCATAGGATACTACCACAGGCCACCATCTCGGAAGAGAACAATACAAACAATCTGTTTTAAGGCCTCCATTGTAAAATTGTGTAATTGACACTAGAATATAACATAAACATGCAATATGAAAACAATGTGTAGTATTTAAGTGACCAAATATAATTGGAGGAAAAGTTATTGAATAGTGTTGGGAAAAAGAGAAGGATTACTTTAATAAAACAAAACATGCTTCAATCATACTTTATCAACATAAAATACACTTGTTTATTGAATATGAATAACTTTTGTTAATTTAACACAATTATTCAAGTTGCTGCAAAAGCAAATCATCTGTCTGCAACCACTGTCCACTATTGAGTTAAGTAGAGTATCTGGTAAATTCCTATATAAATTCCGAGCATCACTGCATGGTTGAAGGATTATGACTGAGTGAACATTGTTCTGTTAATATATTTACGATGAGGTGATCTTGAAGCAAAATACATTTTATGTTAATATCTAGGTTGACTAGGTTCTTAGAGCTCTTCTGCACTATTTTGGTCTACATTTGCAGCCAGGTCTTCTTCAAAACCCTATTAGTCATGAGAGGTATGTAGAATCTCAAAAGAGTTAAATCCATGTCCGGGTTTATGAGTTATCATTATAAATTACTGCGACGCCACCTCCTCTTCCAGTTAAGCGAGGTTGGTGTACATAGGGCTAGACTCGTTCAATGCCACAAATGTTTTAGCCAAGTTTCGGTCAGACACAGTACAGCAAACCCCTGATCTGTAATAATTTCATTGACAATGAGTGTTTTAGGTGTAAGGGATCTAACATTTAATAATCCTATTCTTATTTCGGGGGTGCTGGTGGTACGTTCAGAAGGAATGAGAGTAACAGGTAGTAAGTTGCTGAAACAGACGCCCCGCCCAGTCCGTGGAGCAGACACAGTGTCAGCATATTTATGAGTTTTATTAATGTTTCTTGTAGAATCTCTTGTTTTAATAGAGCGAGGTAAAGACACAGTGTCAATATTGTACACGCTGGGTGGCGACTCTATGCAAATGGAAGACGCTCGGTTTAGCCGGTCTGTCTGCTGCCTGGTCTCGGCTCTGGCGAGTCAGTTTTGTTTTTTGGTTCTAAGACTATGAGCCAAATTTTTAGACAACTGAGTGGCGCCCAAACAATTGGGGTGGATGCCATCTCGCCCAAAAAGACCAGGCTTCCCCCTAAATGTTGGCCAGTTATAAAAAAAAAAACACTTTATTTTTAGGACACCACACCGACAACCAGCGATTTATATCGAGGAGCCTGATACAGGTCTCGTCGCTACGCCGAAAGTGCGGTAATGGGCTAGAGCAGATTACTTTATCCGACATTGTTTTAGCCAGTTCAAGCATCTCTATCAAATTATCTTTGGTTATCTCCGACTGGCGTAGCCGGACGTCGTTAGTGCCGACATGAATCGCTGTACTGGAGTACCTGCGGTTATTTTAAATTTGCGCGGATGTCGGGCGCTCTGCTCCAGGAAAACACAGGATTTTATTCGCTGGTGCCGCTATCCTCACATTTCTTTTTAAACCCATTGTGTTTAATTAGCCACTCTAGTCATCTTGTCCAGATTAATGTTGGATAATGTTGCTATTGTTACAAAAAAAGTCCTTATTTATGTAGGTAAACTGTATATATTTTGGTGACTGCATGGTTCTTCAAACTTTAGCAGTATCTTTTCCATGGGACATCTTCAGATAGGTAAAGAACGTTTGTACTTCTGCCATGAGAAATACAGTGCATCCGGAAAAATTCACAGTGCATCACTTTTTCCACATTTTGTCATTTTACAGCCTTATTAAGTGGCATTTCCCCCCCAGGAATTCTACACGCAACACCCCATGTTGACAAAGTGAAAAAAGTTTACTTGAAGTTTTGGCACTGATTTAAAAAAATTATATATAGGCACTATGTAGAAACAAAAAACTAAATTTGGAAAAATGTATCTGCTTTTTCTGGGTGCACTGTAAATATCCTTTTTTGGTCTCTTAGGTCTCGTTTCAATTTGTTTTATTAATATATACTGTTATCTAAGACACTCACAGTGTTTTGATTTTCTCTGATATCTGAAGGTATTTCCCCAACCATTTCCACAATTGATGGGGAACAGATATGCATTAGCCGACAGGATGGGTGGCCATCTCTCTGCTTGATTTTGAGCAAACATGACAGAAGAGTGCTTTGTCTGGTCACCAGAGAATATTAGAGACGTTGTAGAAGATTGTGTTGTGTAAGAAACAGTGGTTAGCATCGGTACTGCATTGAAGGTCAGATCCCGGTGTCAACACTCATGTGTCAAGGATGTTCAAATGTATCTTCCCATCATTGCCATAATAATAGCATATGTCTTGTTCTGGCATGGAAGTTGTCCAATCTTCTGCAAGCATTATACTTGGAATCTTAGCATTTTTTATGTTTTGATAGAGAGCTGATAATATAATATTATTAATAAATGCATTTTTTTAAACAGACATAAATAATTTGACTGACAATAATGCTCAGCCTTGCTCAGCCTCTGTTGGTAGTGCACCTTATTTCTTATCGCCAGGCATTACAAAATGAAAATGTCATAAGAAAACGCTAATGCATCTGCTAGATTATGACAATGCAAACATTACATGGCCATAGCAAATACTAGAACCCTTGGAATGGTGGAAATATCAGCATTCCACAGTATGCTGCATGAACTGGAACTCACTTTTCTGTCTGTCTGTCTGGTCATGGCAAGCAGCACAGTAGACACTGGGCTCAGACTCCAGATGCAGAAAAAGAAACAGAGAGAGGCCAACCTGTAATGAAATTTAGGCATTGGTGACTATGGCTCCCATCCCCCATATTAGTGCTTTGTTAGCCATATTTGATCTTGATCTTGATCTTGACACCTCATTGGTTCCTTGGCGGTTCGGGATTCAAACCGGCAACCTTCTGATTACGGGTCCCTTGGGGATCCTGGGTGTCCCTTTCTCTATGTCTGTGAGAAGACAGCAAAGAAGAGGATAAACCAATGGTTGGCTAAAGACTGAGAATTGGGCAGGAATTGGACAAGCTTCCTTTCCCGGGGTCCCTTGAACCCTTTGACTAATCCAGAACCTCAGGTCATGGCTCTTCATGAATCCCAGGTACACTTTGCAGGGTTGACTCCCTAGATGTTGTGCAGGCACTGCCTCTGGTCAGTCACAAATGCCAGCCAGTTTATGGTGAGTTGTGTTGTGATTGGCTGCGAGGCTCCTCACCGTCCACAAATGAGCACAGATTAGAGATGGCTTCAGTCTGAATACTGCACTCTGAAGAGCAATTTAGCACTGCACCAAACATATCGGCAAGCAGTGCTCTGTGAGTTTCAGTGATGCCATTTTTTTATATTACATTTCTATGTATTAGAGCTTTTATGGATGTTCTTATTCATTTAACACCTTATTATTTATTTTTATGTATGTTTTAATCTTTGTGAGTATGTCTTTTGTATATTGTCTTTTACTTTGGTCCAGTGTACAGCACTTGTGGTTGTAAAGTGCTCTATAAATAAAGTTGCACTGGGATTGGATTGGATCTGCTTTTCTGTGCTAGCAGAGAGGGAGATGGAAAGCATGTGGATCAAACTGCAATAAAAAAAAAAGATATTCCAGTATTCTAGATAATACACTATCTAGATTAGCAGCCATCTCCATTATGTGCTTTATTCATTATGGAACATAATTTGACTAGTTTTTGCCAATTACAACTTGATTATCCCAGAGGTTTACACTTTTTAAAGACCTTTAAAGCAGTTTTCTTTAAGTACTGCTGTCTTCAATCAATAGGCTTTCCTACCAAAATTGAACCTGTTCACCAATAGATGAGTTCGTGCAGCACAGTGCCCTACTTTTTAGATCACGTTAGTTTTTCTCAGCAGCTCAGCTATTTCACACCATTGTGGACACTGAGTAACGGCAGCCTTCAAAGGTCAAAACGTGTCAGACATTGCAAGTTTTTGTAACAACAAAAATTCTGTGGCAGTGGAGGCTGGCCAAACTGACTGATATATCTGTAAGGCCAAAGTCAATAATGATTCTTTCAAACAATCTGCCTGCATGTTGTGTGTTCAAGTCTTTATACAAGTGATTATATTCATCTTCATCTTTAGAGTTAAATTTTACATGAGTTGCTGTGTTTATTGCTGTTCATTACACAAAGCATTTTACTCATAAATTATGAATCCAAGGGCAAATGTGGCATGGGGAGGGGATCAAAAATCCTTGAGCAGAATGGCCAAATTATAATGCACATGGACCATACATGTTCTCAATGACAAAACACAACTCAATTGGCTGGAATTTATACAAAAATTTAAAGCCAGGGTGTCAGGGTGCCAGACATATTTGGCCAGGCAGTCAGTTCACAGTAAAAAGTCCGCTTTCAGTAGCACCAACACACATGTTGTTGAAGTTTGAATTCAAGATAATATGTAGTTATTTTAATCACATTGCTATGAAGGTGTTGGGCTCCAAGTGATAAGAAGTTAAGTCTTTTTAATTGAATTGAAATGGAGATTCAAAGCCACATGAAGACGCAGCTGCTGTGGCCTTGAGAGCGGTCCTTTATCTGCTCTGCAGATGGACTGAGTTGGGGTCAGCTGATGCGTGAAGTTTGAATCTGAGAGAACAGACTGTATCCATAATTCAAACCACCAGGTCAGCCGGCTGTTAAATATTCAGCGTCAGAGTGAAATAAGTGTGGGGAAAGCCAGAGAAAAAGCTTACACTGATTGTTGGGCGTCATACTTGATTTGTATGCTCAGCTCATTATGCTCTGCTATATCGACTAATAATCAAGTGACGGGCAGAGCGTATGGATAAATTCTAGGGAAAAAAATTAGCAAGAAGGCATGAAGGGAGAGAGGGAAAGGAGAACACTCTTTAGGTGTGTTCTTAATGCAAGAAAAAATTCATGTGAGAAACAGTGCACATTTAATATATGATGAAAATCATGCAACATTAACTACTAAAAAAAACCAAACAAACAATGTTTTGAATTTTGTGAAAAGAAAACAACTCAAACTGTTTCTATCAGAATAAGTGACTGATATTTTAGGTTCAATACAGATAATGATTAGTATTAATGATGGACATCTGGAAATGTGTATAAAATGTGTACCTAATGTGAAACAGGTAGCATAGGATACTGTCACAGCCAATACAGCTCCAGCCCACCAGAGAGTGCCAGACCAGCCGGGGAGATGGCAACCCGGAAACGGAAGTGAGAGCGGGCAGCACCAAGTATAAAACTAGGTGACACTGAGGAGACACTGCCCACTCTTTGACAAATTTATTCCCAGAGACGCCAGTCTTATTTCCCCATGCTCGATTGATTAATATCCATGACCACGACTTTTGCCTGTCCCCAACCTAGAACTTTGCCTGCCCCTCTTATGACGACGATCTCTAAACGGATTCCCCATTGTGACCACGACCTCCACCCGCCATTGACCTTGAGTTTGCCTGCCCCTTTTGCTAATACGATCTCCCCTGTTACCCCAGCTTCCTGCCATCCCAGACGCCCTCCCGTCCAGCCTCCTTCCTTTGCCTCCTTCCCCGCTAACCCCCCACGGACCCAGAGTTCCCTCCCCGGCGCACTACCGTTCCAGCTCACCTCCGGCCGCCTTATCACCAGCCAAGCGCCTCCGGCCCTCCTCTCCCAGTACAACGACTTGTCCACTCGCTCCAAGCATGCCTGCGAATGTGTCCCCGAACTCGGCCAGTGACAGATACCTTTCACAAAATAACTTTGAAACACAAGGGGCTGTGGTGGTGAGAACACCACTATGACAATAACAAATATGACAAAACAAAAGTTAAATTAAAAGCCTTCACTCACTGGCTAAATTTGCGTAATGGTGTGGTGTGTGGTAAATTAATGATAAAAATAAACCCTATACTGTCACGAAAATGAAACAAGACAGGACAGTGAGCACCTGTACATGGAAACGATAACCCAGTTGCAGAGAGGCGTTCTTACGTTGAGTCGAGGTGAGCAGAGCCGGGTCTTTGAAACCCGAAAAAAGGAATTCAATGACTGAGCAACGCTAGGCAGCCATTTTAACTGCCATAAATGTAAATTATGTCAAGTTGTTTAATTTATTGTGTTTACTTATTTTCTTCATTTTTGTTTAATTGATTGTGTTTACTTATTTTCTTCATTTTATAAACATTGTTTCGTTTATGGGTAGGAACCAAGTTACATTCCGTGTTGCACACATTCACCTTTAAGTGACGCAAAAAAGGGTTAAGAAGCTAGAAGATGCCGTAAATTAAAGAAGGCATAAATAAGCTGTTTAAAGGTGAAAGTAAGCTGTGAAGAAGAGAAAGAAGTTGGAAGTGTTTCTTGTTAAGTTTTGTATCTAAAGCGAATTTATTCCCTCATGGTTACGTGCAGCCAGCGAGGTACGTTTAACTGTGTTTCTGTTTTATTGTGCATTTGTCAATTTTAGTTTAAATGTTTATTTGTTATATTTACATTGATCATTCTGTACATTTATTTAATGACAGTTTGACAGTGGATTTTATGGTGGACTGCCGGAGAAGTGTAACGAAGGAATAAATCCATCTGTGACTGATGAACCGCGGTGCCGTGTATTACCTGGAGGGAGTAAAATCCATCTTGTCCTTTTGAGTCACCCCATTTCCATGGTGCCTCCAGTCATATGAACGGAATCATGTGACATATACATGGATAGTTGCTGCCCAAAGAAAAATTATTATGATAATTAATATGACAGAAAAAAAGACTTGTTGAATGAGGCAGGCTCCTGGTATTCTATGTTGAAAACATAGAAACATGGCAAAAACAAAATGTAGGCCATCTTTCCTTCAGTGCTCACCATCCACATTGTTGCAGAGAGAAATGTCCTCCGTGAGAGAAAACCAAAAAAAACTGCATACTCCTAAAAGCTATACCGCAAACATGAGACAAACTGTAACACAAAAAGAAGAGGGACGACCCATGCACAGGTACAATGTCTATATCTGTGTTAGTGGGCACTTCTCCTTTGCTGAGATAATCAATCCCACCTCACAACTGTGGTATATCGAGGTGCTGATTAGACAGCATGAATATCGCACAGGTGCCTTAGACTGCCCACAATAAGAGGCCATATCACCTGATCTACCAGAGCTGTTGCTGTGAAATGAATCTTCATTTCTCGACCACAAGCCACATCTCCAAAGGCTTTTGGGAGGATTTGGCAGTTCGTCCAACCAGCCTCACATTTGCAGACCACGTGTAACCACATAAGCCCAGGACCTCCACATCCAGCATGGGATGGTAGTAGCATAGTGGGTAACACACTTGCCTATGAACCAGAAGACTACGGAGTCACAGGTTCAAATCCCACTTCCTACCATTGTGTCCCTGAGCAAGACACTTAACCCTAAATTGCTCCAGGGGGGGACTGTCCCTGTAACTACTGATTGTAAGTCGCTCTGGATAAGAGCGTCTAAGTAATGCCGTAAATGTAAATGTTCATCTCCATGATCGTCTGAGAGCAGACAGCCTGATCAGCTGCAGCAACAACCGGTTTGCATAGACAAACTGTCAGAAACCATCTCAGAGAAGCTCATCTGCATTCTTATCATCTTTATTGGGGTCTGGACCTGACTGCAGTTTGTTGTCTGACACGTTGGAGAGGCGTTCTGTTCACAGATGAGTCCCGGTTTTTCCAGGTCACCGCAGATGCTAGACAGCGTGTGTGGCATCTGCATCGCGTGTGTAAGATGGTTGCTGATGTCAGCATTGTGGATTGAGTGGCCCATGGGTGCGGTGGGGTTGCCGTATTGTTATGGACAACGAACACAGGTCCTTTGTATTGGTGGCATTTTAAATGCACAAAGACATTATGATGCCCATTGTTCTGCCATTTATCCACGACCATCATCTCATGTTGCAACATGATTGTACACGGCCCCATATTGCAAGGATCTGTACACAATTCCTGGAAGCTGAAAACATCCCAGTTCTTGCATGGCCAGCAGACTCACCAGACATGTCACCTATTGAGCATGTTTGGGAAGCTCTGGATCAGCGTATACGACAGTGTGTTCTGGTTCCTGCCAATATTCAGCAACTTCACACAGATATTGAAGATGATGGACCAACATTCCACAAGCCACAATCGACAACCTGATCAACTCTGTGTACGAAGATGTGTTGAACTGTGTGAGGCAGGTGCTGTGTGAGGCAGGGGTTTTATGGCTTCTGGAAAGTTACCAGTCAGCTTCTTTGGATTCATAAACAGACCTTGACCTTCTCGGACTCCTCAGTGTCTGGACGCCATGCACTTATCTCATACCCCCCTCTTTGGTCTGGTGCAGCAGTCACCTTACTGAATGTCAACAGGCCACTGGTCTGACAGATGGCGAGAAGAAAGGGCTTGAGCCTTTTCCAAGATTTCCAGATGTAGCATGACCTTAGCAATCTCTGTAGACAGGCTGTAGACATTTACTCTTTGAAGACACCAGCAATTCTTGTTCGATTTCTATAGATTTTGAGTTTACAAAACCTAAGAGCCCTGATAAGACCTAACTTGTCAGCAAAGAGCATGCTTGGAAATTAAGTGCTAGACTTAATGTATTGTATTGTTTTGTGCAGTGTGTCTTCATGTGCATGTGTAAGTGTTAGATTTGTCTGAAATACTTTTTGAATAAGCGGGTTTTCAACTGCTTCTTAAAGGTGGTGGTAGTCTTGGCTAGTCGAATGTAGGAGGGTAAGTTGTTCCACCAGCCAGGGACAACAAAGGAGAACAGAGCTGATTGGAATCGGAGACCAAGTGAAGAGGGAATTTTCAGTCTCATTCCATTTGCCGATCTGAGAGGGCGTGCAGTAGTGTAGCTAGGTAGTATTGTATTGATATATAATCATTTGATTTCCTTGTTGGTACAAACAAACCTCAGCATTCCATTCAAGAACATCAAAGTAAATATATTTTGCTGCTTTGCATGTTCACTGATCATCTGGGGAGTCATGTCAACAAACGCTGCTAATTTTCCACCAATAAATATTTCAATTGCTGCCTGATTATGAGCACATACATGTTCCACAATAACGTCAACAAATTCTAACTGCTGGAAAAAAATCTAACATTTTTTAATTAAAGTATTAAAACTACATGAAATCTATTTAAGTATTCAGAACTCTTTGGGCTGATGAGACTGATGTTTTTCCCCTTGCATTGTGCTTGGATTGCCAGTGTTTCTGCAAGGCGTGATGTGCATTTTGGCGTGATGTCCTGAAGGCGTGATGTGCATTTTCTCACCATGCATCCATATCTTGGGTGCAAACGAATGAGTTTGTATGGGTTACATGAGGTGTGCCTTGGTGCGTTGTTGCAGTGACAGAAAAACTAAAATCAGTGGTGCATTATCATGCTGTGCATTATCATGGGTTCATTTTGCTGTTATAATTAGGTGAAACAGTGGTTCATGTCCTCTGCAGAAGAATGCTATGGTTTCACAGGTAAATGTGCCAGTATGAAAGCAATGTGCATTTTGAGGTGACATGCCATTCAAATTGGCTTCTTAAACATTTCACCAAAAACCATACCTCAACACATAACTGACAAGGTCGGGACATGTTAACCTGAGCGTACGGGGAAAGTCATGTTTGCTTTGTTCTGGAAATGCCATAGTTATTGGCTGATGCCTAAAACCTTAACTGACAGGTGACAACTGGTAGTTAAATCCTTACATTAAATCTATATAACTATAGATTAAAAAATAAATAATACATTGCATTTCTTCAATGTGTCGTTTCAATCATGAAACATCTGAATGTTTATTTGCGATTCAATCTTCATGTTAAGACACAGTTGAGTTGTCCTTGTGAAAAGATCTCTATTCAGTCCCTCCATGATTTCGCTATAAACTTTTGTGATTGTTGCGATGTAAAAGTTCAAACATTCAAATTCTTCCATTTAATAATGCTTATTTAACTGAATGCTCTTGTACACTTTTTCCAACATGGTGCTTCTGAAATGCACCTTTTCTAACAAGCTGCTTCTTTCCCTCTATCCTGACTATCCTGGGTTGCAATGTGCCTTTTTCTATGGAGTGGCTTTGGTCACCTCCCTGACTAAGGCCCTTCTCCCCCGATCACTCAGTTTAGGTGACTGGCCAGCTCTAGGAAGAGATCTGGTGGTTTTGAACTTCTTCCACCTATGGATGGATACAGGCCACTGTGCTCATTGGGACCTGTAACCTTCCCCAGATTTGTGTCTGAAGACCAGGCACGTGCAGAGGTAAAAAAAGGTTAAAGAGCACAGTGCTTCAGAGTCTCACATGTGTTGTATGGTGAAGTGGAATTCATTTAAGAAAAACTAATTGGAGGCAGTTTTTGAAGTGGCTGAACAGGTGTCGCAAACTGCAAAAGTCAAAGAGAGAGAGAGAAACAGGGACATTTTGTCTCGTTTGATATCCATCACTCTTTACCTAGCCAGACAGGGTATGCCTTTCAGGGGAGATGATGAGACCTTGTCAAGCCAAAATCGAGGACATTTCTTAGAGTTAGTTGAGTTGTTCAGCAAGTATGACAGTGTAATTAAATTACACCTTGATGCCATTAAAGAGCAGCTGGGACCTGGAAAAAGACCTCTTGTCTCTCTCCTTTTCCATGAAGTCAGAACAACATCATCAAAGCTTTGGCCATATCAGTAAGACACGTCTTCCAAAAAGAAATGCAAGAGTGTGAAATCTTTTCTATATTGATGGATGAAACCACAGATATGTCACACACTGAACAGGTTTCCAAACTTTGCACCCTTTGCTCAGAGGAGAGGTTGTCAGAGCTTCTTTTATTGGCAGTTGAGAAGGATATTCCAGTCGACCACAGTGAAGTCACTGACATTTTTTGGGACATGGCCAACAGAAAGTTACCATTATGATTTGGGACAGGACATGATTAGCATCTTGCTTCTTCCTGCCCTTTCCTGAACACACCACTGTTTTTGTTTTATTATTAATAAATTGTTCTTCAGTTCTTATCCACGTTTGGTAATTTCTACTGTTGTGTTGTTACCTTTGATGTTTGAGAGAAGGAAGGAAGGAAGTAAAGATAGATAATGAAGGAGAGTTCTACAGTCCAATCCCCTCAGTTGCTGGTAAGGTTGATGCTACTCTGTGATGTTCAGACGATGCCAAACACATTTACGACACAAAAACATTTACATTTTTGTCTGTATAATTTTTTTGTTACATTCTTATCCCTACCATGTCCTACTAAGGTGGTCTTTTCGGTTTATTTTCCTTTTTTTTTTTTTTATTTTATTTGTTGTCTTACAGTTCCATGTTTTGTCATCAATTCTTGCATTCTGTTATCTCATAACACTTGTTTAATCAGCTAATATCTCACTATTGTCTTTCTAATGTCTAGAGTCTTAGATCAACCCAGGTCTGCTCTGCAGCACTGTCCACAGCAGTATCAAGAGCAACAATCCATCAACAGCATCAGGTAAAACAGGATACTTTAGTTTTGTATTGTCCACACCTGATGACACTGATAAAGCATAGTGCAATTACATATTAGTGTCACAGCCAATACACCTCCAGCCCACAAGAGAGCACCAGACCAGACAGAGAGACGGCAACCCGGAAGAGGAAATGAGAGCGGGCAGCGTAGAGTATAAAAGTCAGGTAACTCCGAGGAGACGCTGCCCGCTCTTTGAGTTGAATCTATTCCCCAGAGACGCTAGCCTTTTTTTCCCACGCCCAGCTGACTAGAATCCACGACCACGACCCTTGCCTGTCCCTGACCACGAGCCTTGCCTGCCCCCTTTATTACGAAGATCTACGGACGGATTCCACCTCGACACCACGACCTTCGCCTGCCACTGACACTGAGTTTGCCTGACCCTTGTAAGAAGACGATCTCCCCGCTACCCCCCACGAAGCCCTAGTTCCCTCCACGCCGCGCTGCGGCGCGTCCACAATTCCACTCCCGTTACCTCCGGCCTCCCTCTCCCCGACCAAACGCTTCCGGTCCTCCTCCCCAGCGCGTCCTATGTCTGCTCCCCGTGCGACGACTTGTCCCCTTGCTCCCAGCATGCCTGCAAATGCGTCCCCGAACTCCAGCAGTGACAATTAGATATGAATATGGATTGTTTATTCAGCTTGGTATACTGTAAGTTATATTGTTATATGGTCTTATAAAATCTTGTATGTGCCCCTTTTTTTTATTTTGAGCACCTGCCCCTTCAAGGGTCTCTGCACGTCCCTGTTAAAATCCCTGACTTCTTCCAAAGATTTTATTGTAGTGACTTTTCTGTAATGTAGAAAATGTTGTTCAGAAGTAACAGGTCACCATACTTGGGTCCCACTCTTATCTGCAGTAGTTTGTCTGTCAGCAGGAGGGGCTGGATGGTGTTGAGAGTACATCCTGTGTAGCATATATAGAGGATGGAATCCTCCACTCCCACATTCTCCTGGTCAAGCACATGGTGAACCTGGGGGTCTTCGTTAGATGTGAGGTGAAGTCATTAAGTTGCTAATTATTATTAAACTGGTTTCCTGAACATGACAGTGAGTTGAGTGAACTTCAGTGGCCTCCACAGTCACCAGATCTCCATCCAATCAGACATCTTTCTGACGTGGTGTGACAGGAGATTCGCATCATGGATCTGCAGCTGCAATTCATGTATGATGCAATCACGTCAATATGGACCCAGATTTCTAAGGGATGTTTCCAACATCTTGTTGAATATATGCTTTGAGAATTAAGGCACTTCAGAATCAGAAAAATGTATTAATTTAGGAGAAAATGTATTATATAATGACTGCCACAACACACAAAGACACTAGAATATAAAATCAAATATGTCTAAATAATATCTATAGAAATAAAATGCTGACAAATGATAAAACTACAATCGGCAAAACGGTCCAACTTGGTACTGGCAAGGTGTACCTAATAAAGTGGCCAGGGAGTGTATAATGTCAATACATATTTTTTTTAAATAATGCTGTCATTAAATTATTACTTATTTGCATATGAGTGTAAAAGTAAAAAAATTATGTTTGCTAATCCCACATTTGTAAATAAAGTTATTGATGGATTTTGGATAATGTGCATAAAATTGATGAAACTTCCTCAAGTTCTTCTTGAAATATAGCTTTCAAAAGAATGCCTTGCTGGCACAAAGGCATAAAAAGGATCCATCGACGTTCCTCCTGTCTCGTTCCTGAAAGCACACAAAGACAAGCAGCACCCGGCCTCAGTACATTGTGTACAACTTCATGCATGCATATGAAGCTGTAGGCATTAGCCTACACAGCAACGTACCAGTAAGTTGCTAAGCTAACTTACCGTAAGTGGGATTTGAACCCGGGATGCTGTGAAGGCCAAAATAGGCTGGAGAATAAAAAAATGATGTTCTGCCAGTGGTTGTACTCGATACAGCCACGAACGCGCTGACCCTGCACCACACAGCCAGAACGAACATCAGCGCTCGTTTTTTTTGTGTCTATATGATCCTTTTTTCGGCGGGGGGCGGGGCAGTGGTGGTCTAGCGGTTAAGGAAGCGGCCCCTTAATCAGAAGGTTGTCAGTTCGAATCCCGATGCGCCAAAGTGCCACTGAAGAAAAGGCACCGTCCCCACACGCCTGTCATGGCTGCCCACTGCCCACTCAAGGTGATGGGTTAAATGCAGAGGACATGTGCTGCTGTGTATCATTTGACTTTAGGATGTATAGCAGACGTTCGTCATTTTGTAAGTCGTCAGGGAGTGAAAACGGTGCCTCGGGCGCCACCTGCTGGTGTTTGACGGTCATGTCTCTGGGCGCACAGGAGGTTCGGCACCGGCGTCGGCTGAAAGAAGTGCCGCGTTTTGGGTTTTTTAACGTCGGTCACTCACTTTTCCAGCGTATGTCTAAATAATATCTGTAGAAAGAAAATGCTGACAAAATGGTCCAACCTGGTAATGGCAAGGTGTACCTAAAAAAGTGGCCAGGGAGTGTATAATGTCACTACATTTTTTTTTAAATAATGCTGTCATTAAATCATTACTTATTTGCATATGAGTGTAAAAGTTAAAATTTTATGTTAGCTAATCCCACTTTTGGAAATAAAGTAATTGATGGATTTTGGATAATGTGCAAAAATTTGCTGAAACTTCCTCAAGCTCTTCTTGAACTATAGCTTTCAAAAGAATGCCTTGCTGGCACAAAAAGGCATAAAAAGGATCCATCGACGTTCCTCCTGTCTCGTTCCTGAAAGCACACAAGGACAAGCAGCACCCGGCCTCAGTACATTGTGTACAACTTCATGCATGCATATGAAGCTATAGGCATTAGCCTACACAGCAACGTACCAGTAAGTTGCTAAGCTAACTTACCGTAAGTGGGATTTGAACCCGGGATCTTCCACTTCGCGAACACCCGCGCTACCAACTGAGCCACTCGCGGGCCTCTGTATACTGTTCATTATGCTCGTTATATATTTCAAATATGGTTTCTATGGAAACCAATGCAGTAGCGCTTGTATTTTTTTTTTGGCCGTTTGACTACATTTCTCAGAATGCTGTGAAGGCCAAAATAGGCTGGAGAATAAAGAATGATGTTCTGCCAGTGGTTGTACTCGATACAGCGATGAACGCGCTGACCCTGCACCACACAGCCAGAACGAACATCAGCGCTCGATTTGTAATGTCTATATGATCCTTTTTTCGGCGGGGGGCGGGGCAGTGGTGGCCTAGCGGTTAAGGAAGCGGCCCCTTAATCAGAAGGTTGTCGGTTCGAATCCCGATGCGCCAAGTTGGCGCTGAGCTGCCATTGAGCAAAGCATCGTCCCCACACACTGCTCCCCGGGCGCCTATCATGGCTGCCCGCTGCCCACTCAGGATGATGGGTTAAATGCAGAGGACATGTGCTGCTATGGATCACAAGTGACAATCACTTCACTTTAGGATGTATAGCAGACGTTTGTCATTTTGTAGGTCGTCAGGGAGCGAAATGGTGCCTCGGGCGCCACCTGCTGGTGTTTGACGGTCATGTCTCTGGGCGCACAGGCGGCTAAAAGAAGTGCCGCGTTTTGGCCTTTTTAACGTCGGTCACTCACTTTTCCATCATCTGCGGTTCATGAAAATCTTTATTTTAATGCTGAGCTTCCATACCGGATAAATATCGGATGTCTAATTAAACAGCGAGGTTACGGATGTTGCTCATTCAACAGAAGACATCAAATATTCATTCTCTCAGTAAGTTTGTTAGCTTTCTACACTGAGAAGAATTATGAATAACACGCGTTGTCTGTAATCGCTGTTTTTACTGTAAATTAAAGAATATGTTTAAATGTTATTTTATTAGCAGGACACGAAAGGCAATTCGTGATAAATCATGCATTTTTACCAATTTGAGCGTAGTCTTTGCTTACAGCCGGTTTTACAATTAGCGCTGGTTTAGTGCAAAGAGAAATCTGTGACATGACTATGAAGGAGAAGTACAAGGTCAGTAAAATGTCTTTTCTGACCCCAAAGGATTTGTGGTTTTGTTGCTGATGACATTTTCTGAGAATCTCCTCTGTGTTGGAGGACAACCTTTTTTTGTCTGTTTAAGCAGGTTCAGAAGCAGATGGTCTGTGTTTGTTCCCCGTCCTTCTCCAAACACCCCACCCCATTTTTCTCCTCCTTCATTCTCTCCGTTCTCTGTATGTCAACTTTCTTTCCTACCGTCCTTTTTCTCTCCATTTTCCACTGTCCCCCAGTCATGTCTGTCATGATTGTAACAAGTTAAATAAGAAAAAAAAGACGTGAATGATGACAGCACAGATACACGTACACACGTTCATGTGTCAACTGTGTTACTTACAGGCCGGGAAAAAAAAGACATTGAGAACAAACCCGACTCAACTCTGCTCGGGCCAAGATTTACAGCTCTAGTTTATATAGCATACAGGATTATACAGAGTTTTGATTATCCTATTAATCCTATTTGAGTATCTTATTGGGATTTAGTACATTTAATGTTTGCTAACCTCAGCGCAGATGCAATTCTGCATCCCCTGTGATCTCTGGCCCAGGGGGACGTGAACCGCTGTTTGGGGACCACTGGCCTAGAGTCACAGCAGGGAAATGTCCAGAATGATTTCATTCAGACTGAAATTGCCTGGCATCTTGTTTATTGCACTGTTTAATATAATGTTTATGGTTAAATACACTTTTCACGATGGTGATGGGTTAAATTCAGAGGACACATGATGTTGTGTCACCGTGTGCTTTGCTGCAGTGTTTCACAATGACAATGACTTCACTTCACTTGAAAGTGCTCACTGCTTGTCAGCCACCATGATTTCTTTTTCTGATGACTGTAAATAAAAATACCGAGTACACCAGCCAGTATGAAAGGGCCACTAACGTGCCATAACACTGCAAACTCTTCGTTGATTCCTATCACGTAGATGTAAGCCATTCCTGTCCAAGATTATTTTATTGCTCACTCTTTTTGACTGTGACCTTGCTTTTTGGATGCCCCGTCTGACCCGATGTTCTTCAACCCTTGCGCTTTTAGTGATGTTGCCTCTGCCTTCTCCTCGGATGACCCACGCTCTCCTGGTACGCCCCTTTTCTTCAGCATCTGGCCGTCCACACCTGCTGCTCTACGGGAGAGTGACGTTCGTCTCCTGTAATGGAGGGAGCATCAGGACTTCGCCCAGCCTCCAGATGCCTCCATTGCCATGGCAACCCTTACTCGTGAACTTGAACCTGTTTTATCAGGTGCGTCCCAGGTTCTGCCTTCTGATAAACACAGTTGAGGCAAAAATTATTAGCCCCCCATATGTAATTAGACAACACTTTTGAAAATGACCAATAACAACAAGTGTTTTGGAAACCAATACTCTATAAATACAACGTCCACTACGTTTAATTAATTGATACACAGAGTTGAAATGAGAAAGAGCAAAAACCGAACATCCATGGTTTACATTGGACATTTACTTTGAACACCCACCACAGATTCTCAGTAGGATTGAGGTCTGGGTTTTGTGCAGGCCACTCCAGGATCTTGGTTTTGGTATCTTTGAGGAACTGCTTTGGGTCATTGTCTTGTTGGAAGACCCAGCGACGACCTAAGCCTGGATGATGAGCAGAATTTTGCATATTCTCCCTCAAAATATCAACATAATTTTATTTTTTCATGATGCCATGCCATACATTTTTAGAAAATAATTTCTATGACTTTTCAAATGCTCTGAGGAAAATTTTTATTACATTCTCTGAAATTTCTGTGCAAATAAAAAACTCAAAAAGTCAAATTTTTCCAAAATATTGATATAATAAAAATATGACAAGCCTGAAACGACAGTGTTTCTTCCTCTAAGTTTGTGCAGCCTGAGCAAAGCATGCAGTAGCACGTGAAAAAAAGGTTTCTCATGCAATCTTACGGGAACTATGTACATCATTATACATTCATGGGTCAATCCGATTTCAATGACTATATGTTTATTTCATATTTCAAAACTTTTTAAGGTCTGGAAAATTCCCTTTTCAAATTCCATGACTTTTTCCATGGTTTTAATGATCGCAGGAACCCTGAAAGTGCAGACTTCCCATCTTCTCTGTAGGCTCCAAGTGCTGGACTGGAGCTTCCTTCCCTTTTTCCTCCTCATCAAGTAACACTGACATTCCCTCAGGCAGTGGGATAAGTGGGAGGGAGGCTGGTGGAAACAGGACAGGGGTCCAGAGGTCTCAAAGCTCTTTAGATCAAACAACCTACATAACATTGTGTGTTATCGAGATGAAGTGAAAGTGATGCTCAGCCATGGTAAAAACAGCAGAAACAGAAAGACACAGTTCACACAACCAAACACGATCTCTGTATTTAACCCATCTTGCGTAGGAGCAGCAGGCAGCCATAAGTGGTGCTCATGGAGCTATCTATGGGGAGGCTATCTTGCTTAATGAGACCACAGTGGAACCTGGTAGGTTGAAATTTTTGAAAACTTGACCTTCTGATTACAGGTGCAGCTTCCATAGCAGCCAGGCTACCATCGTCCAACACAATCATCTCATAGAACCTAGAAAACCATACACAGTACATATAGTTCTGTATATTCCATATACAGATTCTAGAATTCCATATTACAGTAACCTCTTTGGTTGTAAGTATATGGAATTAATGGTTTTATGACAACGGTCATGTGATTCTTGTGTTGTAGGGGGCAAACAGGCTGGTCAAAGCTGATTATAAGCCTGCACAGGTCCTCCAGCCCGAGTACTCGGACCCTTCCCTAAACAAACAACTCTAAAGGACGCTAAACCATCTCCACTGATAAAAAAAGTGCACAAATGGCCCCCTTTTATCAGACATGCTGCTGCCAAAAAGCCGGCATACCTCTGTACACCTCTTCACACGGGAATCTTATAGAAAGACCTTGTGATTCCGAAACTCAGGACTCGTCACTGGAACACAGCAAAGTTATCAGGACTGAACCATCCCTCGTCCATCTAATTATCATGTAAATAATAAGAGTTAGGCCAGTTTTGGTATCATTCAGTCTGATATTAAATGCTGTCAGTGTTTATGAGTGATTGTGTGTGTGTGTGTGTGTGTGTGTGTGTGTGTGTGTGTGTGTGTGTGTGTGTGTGTGTGTGTGAATGAGAGTCTTTGAGTTAGATGGTTGATGCAAGACTACTTAGGAATGTTTATTACTCAGTGTAATAAAAGTGGGGCTGCAGTCCCCGTACCCAGAATGATTCAAACTGCCAACACATCTCACCGTTGGTCCAGCACAAGCCCGAAGGCGGTGACCAATGCTGAAGATAAAAAGTATTGAGACGCCAGTGTTTTGTCTTTCGTAAGTCTTCTTCCTCTTCCACTTTTCCAAAATTCCTTTGAGCTTCAAGCCGTTCGTGGATTCAGCGCTTTAACCGCCTCTGCTCAGACTCTGCAGCTCCACTTCAGCTCAACTCGTCACAACTTCGTAGCCAATCGTCTGTCGGTTGACCAGAGCAGAAACGGAGACACGTGAAGCCAGCTGAACCGTGCCAACAGCCGCAACCCATTGCTAAGCAACAAGATGATGCGGACTCACCGCCCTCACAGAAAGAGACCTCAGGCATCACGCACGGTACGCCTCTCCATATCCAACGATATCGCTTTCCTTCCTTTCCTGCTGATTACCGCTTTCTGATTTGTTGCATCTCCTCTGTTAACCTTAAGCCATCCTGCTTGTATAAGTTTAAACCTGATATTCAGTTAAAGGTAAAGACCATCCCACCATTCCACTACTTATCATGATTGGGTGTGAATGTGAGTGTGAATGTAACTGTGTTACATGTATTTCTGTCTCCCGTTTATGGTGTTGTAGTGATAGATTTGTCTGTTCAATAAAATAAAACTGAATTTAAATAAGTTCACTACACCAGGGAAGATCTCATCAGCACTTAATTAAGATCTTTTACTAGCAATAGTGAATAATTGTGGTGACGGTTGTTGTACAATACAGCAAAGTCAAGCATGATCTCTGCAGCTTTCCTTCTCTCCTCTCCTAACAGCTTCATGAAACCGACCGAGAGAAGAAGTCAGAATGACAGAGAGGGAACGAGTGGAAATGAAGCAGGTGCATTCAAACTCGTTTTTAACTGCGCAGGGAACAATGAAGTTTCCAGATTGCCAGCAAGGATCAGCTGCAGATAGGTGAACTGTAATGTGTCAAAAGTACACTGAGCAAGGACGAGTTTACATAAACACACACAGACAAGCAATGAATTATTGTCATGATCCGGACCGGCAGGGGTTACTCCGGATCCGGAGTTCTGACCGGAGTTTCATGTTTGTCCTGTGTAATGTTCCCTGATCGTGTTCACCTGGTGTCTATTTATATAATTGTATAAAACTATCCTGTTCGTGTCTGTTCGCCGTCGGGTCATTGTGTGTGTAGATGTTCCCCTGTCTCGTGTATTTTGTATTAAACCCCTGTCGCGTGAATCGTGCGAATGCGTCCTCCTTCATGCCATGTCCAGCCCACCCGTGACAGAATGACCCGACCATGTGGGCGCAGCCGATCTACGCCCCGCTGAGATCCAGGGAGCCGTGGTTGGTCAGGAGGACGTCTGCTCCATAGTTCCATGTTCAAGATTCCATGTATGGACGTCCCCCGACGCCGCCATCTTGTCCGGATTCCAGTGACGCAGCTCCGGTAATCGCCAGTGCCCTGCCCAAGATCCAGTCCATGTTTTTAAAGTTTCCCCAAGTAGGCTTTCGGCCTACGAAAGCTACCGTGGGGTCGAGAGGATCTGTCACGCTGTCCATGTTCCCCCTGGCGATTCCGGAGGTGGGGGAGTACCGGCGAATCCGTGCGACCGGACCTCGATGGCCTACGAAAGCTACCGTGGGGTCGAGGAGACCGGTCGCGCAGTTCAGGTTCTCCCGGCATTAACCGAGACGAGGGAGGCGGCGAACTTTCCAGCGGGGCGTGCCGGAGACTGACCGGAGTGACGGTGCCTGCGGACCGAAATCGTGTGAATGCGTCCTCCTTCATCGCCATGTCTAGCCCACCCGTGACAATTATACATTTATTAGTGCTCTTTATGATTTTTCTTTGTGATCTTCCTCACATGCTGCAGGAAGATTGTTTTCTGTTTTTTATGTTAAATAATTAAAATAAATCAGATGAACCTTCATTATAGTACATTTACCACTGATGAATGTACTAAAGCCACACATCTATGACTCACAGGGAGCTTCTGACTGGTGGGTTGCTTCACACTACCCACTATAACCATACATATGAATAATGATGGATTAACGGCTTTTTAATATACATGTATAGTCATATTCACTTCTTCTTTCCAAAAAAATGGAATTGTAGGGAACCTAGAAGCTTCCAACTGTGATAGACTGAAATGATGAAATAAAAATGACCACTTCACATCTGCTGTTATTCAGGAGATCCAATGCACTGATACTACAGTACAGTTATTGTATTTCTTTTAGTAATTTAGTCATTTTCAGCCATCAGCTCCTGTGTGGTTCAGGCAGGAAGGATGAATTCACGCCTGCTCTGACATGACATGACTGAAATGTACAGAATGAACAGTTGAGTCTACTAATGTGTCTTTATTTTCAAATGTTCAATGCCCATTGTTGATTTTAGTTTATGTGATGCTGACTTTAGCTGTTGCCATGGTAGCAATTGTTGCTTTATTTGTACTAAAATTAACAGAAGCTCCCAGAGTCCCAGGTATTAAACTGTAATGTTCTTCTTTATCCTACTCAGGGCCTTGCGAGTGAAACAGTGAGCCATACAGCTAGTGAAGCATTTAGATCATCAACATCTAGATCTATCACCAGGAAGAGGATCAGGGCCAGATCCGACACCATGGATTTCAGTCGAGATCTCCGTGGAGACTTCAATATCTTGGAGTCCATCAGGGGTCCCTTAATTCGTACACTTACTAAAGTGATTTTTTTTAAACCTGGTAGGATGAGGTACTTATACATAACATTAGCCAATGTACAGTATCGCACACAGTAGACGGCGGTCAGCAGCAATCTGTATTTTAGCCACCAACAAAGACATACAATACATACATATTAGTGGTGGACCGTTATCGGCGTTAACGTGCTGTGTGAGACTCTTATCGGTGATAAAAAAATATCGCCGTTAATCTATTCACAAAGTTGGGTTGGGAGCTGGGTCTATACTACGCAAGATATTGTGCCCGAGTTAAATGGTTAGATTTATAAGTATATTTCTTCTTTCTTGTGTCTTTTATGTTCTTATTTTCTAAAGACTTTTATTTTGTTTTTGAGACCCGATTCAGGTCTCTTGGACACATGGCGTGAGCTGTGAGAGGTGCGTGGGGTTTATGTACAAAAAGTTATTTCTTTCATTTTAATTTATGTACATATTAGGAATATTTTGCATGTGTGTTATTTTGTGAATATTTTTTTATGTTCTTTTAATACTGTATATTGTAGAGAGAGGTGCAGAAAGACGCGATGTTCTGACCTGGCCTTGCTTTTTGTACAGAATACACTTTGCACAGAAAATCTCTTGGGTATCAGTTCATCAAGAAATGAAATCAAAAAGTTCCACAACGCAGAAGAAGAACCGCTACACTATGATGACTTTCACCTTGATATTTTAGCGCGTATGTATACCTAGCCGAATTGCACTGCAGGGGGCGAGAATGAGTCTTCGAACTGTGAAATTACCACATCAAACGTGACGTGGTAACATGGATGCAGCTATTTAACTGAATAAACAGTTGGTAAACACAAGTACATCTTATTTTCCACTTCCCGCGGTTAAGTCTGTTATGTTCATGTATTTGTTACAGGACAGGACAAACTACTGTGGAACTAATTGAAATGCAATATGTCATGGAAATACAATGTTAGCACTTTTTGTTCAAATAATTACAGTTGCACTTGTTTTTTCAGATGCGTTTATTCTGTAAAACTGGTTTAAAATGAAGAATATTCTTAAAAAATATGAGTTAAATGTTAAAAATGAAGTTAATAGTGCAATGTCAGCACTATTTATTTCTGCAGTCTCAATTGCACTTGTTTTAATAAAACAATAGATTTTACACGATCGGTGAAAATATATTATTATTCTGCGGTTGAAAAGACTTGAAAGGACTCGAAACTCAAACTGCAGGACTTAGGACTTGACTTGAGACTTATCAGTCTTGACTTGGCACTTGACTTGGGACTTGAGGGCAAAGACTTGAGACTTACTTGTGACTTGAAAAGCAATGACTTTGTCCCACTTCTGGATGGAACTGCAACATAGACAATTGGCTCTGGAAATTTTATAATGTCAGGTGTGTGAGGAGTCTTCTAAACCACACTGTGACCTTGTAGTACATAAACTCCATATAAATTGTATGTTAAGTTAGTCTTCAACACAGAGACCAGTTATGTGCAATGTGTTTGACTACAAAACCAATAAATGGGTTAACTATTGAGGTTTGAACTATTTCCTTGTTTTGCTGTGCAAAGTGACTCTTAACTTTTAACTACATTTACATTTACGGCATTTGGCAGATGCCCTTATCCAGAGCGACTTACAACGTGCTTTCAACTCATACATAATGTACAATGCTGCTTGAGCCATTACTGCATACTTGTTTTTTGTGCTTATTTTTATTTTTATTTATAGTAATCAATGTAAGTCTGTCTTTTTGGGCATTTGTTGTATGTCTTGGACATACATTGCATGTACATTCTATATGTCTTTCTCTCTTGTACCTGTAACTCTCTGACCAAACTTGCTTTTCATTATAACAAGAATTCAGAGGACCCACCACCAGGATCACCTATGTATCACACAAGGGAGGAGTTTAAATGGATGTTACAAAGCACATTTAATTTGTCTAGGGTTATGATCTCCCACACAGTGTCAAAGTGGAATGGCTATAGCTGTATGCAATTCACCTCTCTTGCACTAATTTATAATTCAATTCAATCCCCATGAAACATTATAGCTTAGGTCACAGCCCATATACTATATTTCAGAAGTGAATATCACAGCATCATTCACATAAAATAACAACATGAAATCACAGGTATGGATTAACCAATTGAACATTTATTTTCATCCCCAAACATTGTACTGGGGGAAAAACCCCACACCACATAAACATTCAAACAATAAAAAAAATAAATAATTATAATACCCAGGTTTTAAATGTGCACACAGTCTAGGTACCTGTTATTATCGTTGGCGGGCTTGGTGGAGCTCAAACTGGTGGGCAATATGTGTGTTAGGTTTACTCCCAACTTCCTCCAGTACTGTACCCACAATCCGCTGCCCTTCTGCCGTCTTTTACATTTGCTCCAGAATGTTTGGTTATACTGTAGATTTTTATGTGTAGATTGTGTATCCAATTCTGTGCCACTCCTGAAGTGGATGATGATTAAAAACTCAGCACATCACTAGTTCTGACCGATAGGTATAGTTACACTGCTTATGCTTAACACAATATTAAATATAATTCTTAACTTTCACGCTGCTATCTGTCTAATGTCCTACTTTCCCTTTGAGGTCTTTTGACACAGGCCTCAGTCCAGCGATTTGGCAGTGGCGTCTATGGCTCATGATGAAGATGTTGCTGTGTGGGACTTTGCCAGCTAATCAAACGGACATGTGAGTGACAAATGGAACGTCGCCCGTCAGAATCCATGTGCAACCGCTAAAATATGACTTTCAGCTGAAGAGGTGTGTTTTCCATGCATTGAGAATATTTGTCAGGGTGCTGATGGGGTCAACAGTGTTCCTCTACCTGTAAGATGTTTCCATCTGCCTCCATGCCATAATCAGCAAGCCAGAAAGCACAGAAGTGTCCAAATAAAACAGATTTTCCAAGAATAACAACACACACTCTTTTGTTGAATGGCATAAGTTCTGATTGGGTGGTGCTTTTTACCTGTGTCAAGCGTGAACAATGAACTGTGATTTGTGGGATATGGTATCACCACAGTTATTATCATTTTTTAACAATCACCAGTGCCCAGCTTTGTTGTTGTCAAATGTACATGTATGTGTGTGTGTGTGCATACAGAACATTGTTTTCAGAGTTTAAAGGAGCAGCTACAACAGCTCATCATGTTTTTGCCACGACAAAAGCATCATAACTGGCGGCGCATCCAAGGCTGTGTTGTCATGGGAACAGCCATGCTATGGTACAGAGGTCATTTATCAGTGGCGTGCTAAACTTTCACACAGTTGTGTTCACAGAGATGCAGTAGGGGGCACAGCGTTACACAACTTATAAATTCCCGACGATGAACTACAAACTGTCAGTGTAGCAAAACAAGAATGTAGTCAACAGTCAGAACAGTATAAAATGTCAAAAACAGTCTAACATCCGCTGAAGCCTGTCTATGCTTTACCTCACAGTTTCTGTAAGTCTGTTTCTGGACCAGTCATTACATGTAAGTAACTGTTACTTGATATTGGTGGTAATGGCAAAGTTTGGTCTTTGTGAAACTTTAATGTTTCTTTCTACCACATGTTGACAAAAGAGCTGTTTGCACATTGACATAATCTGACATGATTAAGAAGACCAAAAGACCACAATGTCCCAGGTTCAAACCCCACTTACTACCATTGTGTCTTTGAGTAGGACACTTAACCCTGAGTGTCCCTGTAACTACAGATTGGAAATAGCTCTGGATAAATGTGTCTGATATATATACCGTAAATAATGTTATTTTGTTTTATTGTAGTTTTAAAAATATATCACACATTTACATTTTACAGCATTTATCAGACGCCCTTATCCAGACGCCCTTATCCAATCAGTATTACAGGGACAGTCTCCCTGGAGCAATTTAGGGTTAAGTGTCTTGCTCAGGGACACAATGGTAGTAAGTGGGATTCGAACCCAGGTCTTCTGGTTCATAGGCGAATGTGTTACCCACTAGGCTACTTCTCCACCCTACACATAAAACAACACACATCAAAGGAAAAAGACTCCACCCCAAATGTCGCCTTACAAGACAGTGCCTGTATGTACCTGTGTGTTTCTGCAGGCTACTACATTTCCCATCAGAGGCTACATATATCCCCCAAACACGTGTGTAGGTGAAGAATGCATCTCTTACGCCCCTCAGTGGAGCATACCTGAATTGCTTGAGATGGGAATTTCATGGGATGTGGCTCGGGTTCGGGGGAAGGGCTATAGTTACTATCCTTTCCATATGATTCGCTGCTTGCAAATTTGTTTGGTACAAGTGTTTCGCATGTTCCAAATTTGTTTGATTAAATGTTCATTTTAAATTAAATGTTCATTTTGATTTACAACTTTCGGCCGCCGTCGCCAAGTGATTCTTTTTAAACCCTCTCATTTCCCTCTTAGTCTAGCACTCGTAGCACAAGTACAAACCTGTACTCGTCGGGTCTGATTCTGTCAGGCTCGATTACAGCTCTATCCCCACCCACCCACAAATGAAGTATACAATTGAAAATAAAATAAATCATTTATTAGCTGGTCACAAATATCCAGGTTGCAACAAATCTGTCACTTTTGAAGGGACACCTACAGACCTGATTCTTGATCTGTTTTCTGTGTAGCTGAACATTTTTTTCTCCCCTCAATGTCTCTCAAGTAGCAAAAACTAAAGATGAACAGCCCTGTTCTGTCTCTGGGATAATATTGGTTTATTAATAATAGCAATAATCAATAACAACTAATAAGTATCAAATAAACATATTCAAGCCAGAAACCAAGGATTGGTATTATATTCAATCCTGAGCAAGAGCCTTGACAGTCAGTCCAGGATCTCTCCCATCAACTACTTCAGTGGCGATGCTCTGGTTGGGATCATTATTCTTGACTCCATGTGCTGAATAAGAGGAACTGGGAAAAAAAAAGTGTAAATCAAAACTGGATATGGCTGTCACAAATATGTCTTTCAGAATTCTGGAATAAAAGCACTAATAATCTAAGATGTGGTCTCAGAATATCTGTATTTCTGACGTCTGCCATGACTGTACCAAGTTTTAAAACAGAAGAGGAGGGGAGAGATATTCTGCTCAGTGTTGCCAGATGGAGATTTTTTTTTTTTCATATTTTGAGAAAACGTGTTGAGAATAGGTACTGCGGAACCAAAGTCTAATTTAGTTGTTGTTAATGTTAATTACTTACAGCAAATGCTGGTTAAATAAATTCTAAAATATCTTCATGTAACAAATAGTTACAGCTACAAAAAGCAGTTAGTTCCTCCATTATAACTATCTTGACTTTTCTTACTACGTAAATCAGATTTTCATCTGTCTGACCTGTATAATAAACCACTTCATCCCAGCCCTCGTGCTGCCAGGCTGCATTTCTTGTGTCCTCTCGTGACTGCAGGTCTTTGTAGGCTGTGAAAGAGTAGAACATATCAAACAAGACCAACTGGTTTGCTGATGTTATAGTCATTCATAGTTGAATGGAAATCAAATTTATCAAACCTTGGAGGTCTGGATTTGAAGTCACACTCTGAATTAAAGTGGAAAACACACTACAGTCTAATACAACTTTAATGTAATGTCTTAAAACAAAATCTAAATGAGGCTCAGTAGTGTGTGTGGCCTCCACGTGCTTGTATGACCTCCCTACAACGCCTGGACATGCTCCTGATGAGATGGCGGATGGTCTCCTGAGGGATCTCCTCCCAGACCTGGACTAAAGCATTCTCCAACTCCTGGACAGTCTGTGGTGCAATGTGCCGTTGGTGCATGGAGCAAGACATGATGTCCCAGATGTGCTCAATTGGATTCAGGTCTGGGGAACGGGCGGGCCAGTCCATAGCATTTCCATTTCCATTTATATTTAAAGCATTTGGCAGACGCCCTTATCCAGAGCGACTTACAACATGCTTCCAAGTTATCATAGATGAAGTGAGCAATTCTGGTTCACTAGGACCCGCAACTATGAATACAATGTTATTATTCACTCTGTTGTACTATAAATTTCTATACATAAGTCAGACAATAAGAAGGTTACAAGTTCATCAAAATATTCTCTAAAGAGGAAGGTCTTGAGCTGCCGTTTGAAAGTACTCAGTGACTGTGCTGTTCTGACCTCTAGGGGAAGTTCATTCCACCACCGAGGGACCAAGACAGAGAAGAGTCTAGATGAATGTCTTCCATTTACCTTCAGAGATGGAGGGACCAGGCGAGCAGCAGAATGGAGGCTCTGAGTATACGAGGTGCAGTGCGAGGTATAATGAGGGCTGTGAGGTAGGATGGTGCTACTCCATGTTTTGCTTTGTAGGCCAGTCGTGCTGCTGCATTTTGTATTAGTTGTAGAGGTCGGATGGTACATAGTGGTAGACCAGCTAGAAGGGAATTACAGTAATCCAGTTGTGAGATTACTAGGGACTGAACCAGTATCTGGGTGGCCTGTGTAGACAGATAAGGGTGGATTTGTCTGATATTGTAGAGAAAGAATCTACAGGAGCGGGAATGTGAGTCGAGAAGGAGAGTTGGTTGTGTATTGTTACTCAAAGGTTGTAGGCTGTTGTAGAAGGAGAGAGCTGTGAGTTGTCCAGGTGAATAGCAAGATCCTGATGTGGTGAAGAAACTACTGGAATGATTATTAGTTCAGTTTTGGTGGGATTGAGTTTGAGGTGATGGGCTGCCATCCAAGATGTCTTTTAGACATGCAGAGATTTTGGAAGCAGCATTTAGATCTGAGGGAAGAAAGTGGTAGGATAATCCATGTGAGGAAATGACCTTACCAAGTGATCTTGTGTAGAGGGACAAAAGGAGAGGACCTAGTACTGAGCCTTGAGGGACACCAGTGGAGTCTACCTGAGGCAGAGGTGGATCCTTTCCAAGTCACTTGGTAAGATCGCTTATCAAGGTAGGAGGCAAACCACTGCCATGCTGAGCCCCGAATTCTTCAGGAGGTGTCAAATGCTGCAGTGAGGCCAAGGAGAATAAGCACTATGACAGTTTTGCCAATCTGGCTGCATGTAGCTTCTCAGAAACAGCCAGAAGGGCCGTATCAGTAGAACGAGCTGTTCTGAAGCCAGACTGGTTAGGATCCATGAGGTTGTTCTGTGACAGATGAAGTGATAGCTGATTGCAGACACAGCGCTCAAGGATTTTAGAAAGAAATGAGAGGAGAGAAACTGGTCGTAATTGTTGATCTGTAGGATCAGTGGTGGGTTTCTTTAGGATTGGATGAAACCTGGCTGTTTTAAAGGCAGATGGTACATGACCAGATGTGATTGAGCTGTTTATGATATAAGAAATGAAAAGGATGAGGTCAGGAGAGATGGTTTGGAGCACTGCAGAAGGGATTGGATCTAGTGGATGATTCTGAATGATTTCATCTGATGTGATCTTAGAAAACTGATTAAGAGCAGTTGTAGGATCTACCCTGGAGGCGAGAGTAGGATTTGTGGTGGACAATGTCTTACAGATTTGTTCAATCTTCCCTGTGAAAAAGGCCAGTACCCCCTCCTCTCCCAGGAGTGTGAAGCATGAATGCCTTCATCTTGCAGGAACTGTTGACACACATAAGGTCTAGCATTGTTTGGCATTAGGAGGAATCCAGGGCCAACCACACCAGAATATGGTCTCACAAGGGGTCTGAGGATCTCATCTTGGAACCTAATGGCAGTCAGGCTACCTCTGGTGAGCACATGGAGGGCTGTGCGGCCCCCCAAAGAAATGCCAACACACACCATTACTGACCCACTGCCAAACAAGCTGGAGGATGTTGCAGGCAGCAGATTGTTCTCCATTGCGTCTCCAGACTCGTCACGTATGTCACATGTGCTCAGTCTGAACCTGCTTTCATCTGTGAAGAGTACAGGGCGCCAGTGGACGAATTTGTCAATCTTGGTGTTCTCTGGCAAATGCCAAACGTGCTGCACGGTGTTGGGCTGTAAACACCTGTGGATGTTGGCCCCTTATACCACCCTCATTGAGTCTGTCTCTGATAGTTTGAGCAGACACATGCTTATTTGTGGCCAGCTCGATGTCATGTTGCAGGCTCTGGCAGTGCTCCTCCTGTTCCTCCTTGCACAAAGGCAGAGGTAGCGGTGATGCTGCTCAGTTGTTGCCCTCCTACGGCCTCCTCCTCCACGTCTCCTGATGTACTGGCCTGTCTCCTGGTAGCGCCTCCATGCTCTGGACACCACGCTGACAGACACAGCAAACCTTCTTGCCACAGCTCACATTGTTGTTCCATCCTGGATAAGCTGCACTACCTGAGCCACTTGTGTGGGGTGCCGACTCCGTCTCATGATACAACTAGAGTAAAAGCACCACCAGTATTCAAAAGTGACCAAAACATCAGCCAGCAGGCATAGGAACTGAGAAGTGGTCTGTGGTCACCACCTGCAGGACCACGCCTTTATTGGGGACGTCTTGCTAATTGCCTGTAATTTCCACCTGTCTATCTAATTTGCACAACAGCATGTGACATTGATTGTCAATTGATTTCACAGAAGTGTGACTGACTTGGAGTTATGAAGATCAGGACAGCTGAGCGGTGATGGTGGCAGGGATAGAGACACAAAGTGGTTGCAGTTCGAAGGCAGACTCCATTTATTAGATTATATTTTTAAAAATTCAATAAACACAGTTTTCAATATATAAATAATAACATTTAAGTCAACTTCTAAATATCAACAATAAAACTCTCCTCACTTTCATCTCAGTTCTCATCTCATCTCTCTGTATTCTCAATTCTCTCTAACTGCTTCCACAGGCCAGTCTTTATTAAACCTGGGCCAAACAAAATGTCAATTTACCTTTGCTGACCATGGTCCTCGTCTTTCGCAATTATACGTTTTGTATTTGGGAGTTGGGCGAATTACACAGAATTCAACATCACATTATGGCAACTTTACATTCTCTATACATGTTCTACCAAATGCAGGAACCTGTTAATGCAGAAGATGAGGACAAAACTAAAAAAAAAACTCACCCCAGAGATGATGAACCATGTAAAGACTTCCAATCTGAGAGAAAAAACCACCTACAGCTTCATGGTTGTGCTGGCGAAACTCAATGGCCCGAGCCCTGAAGAGCACAGACAGAGGACCAGATATGAAGATTCCCTGTTTCCCCAGGTGGCAACAAAGACATGTCTGGTCTTCTCTTCAAAGGTCTATGCTCCAGACACTTCCAAAGTAGCTGTTTAGGAGAGTTTTTTTTAGTTTGTTAAGGCTTTGTTCCAAAAAACATTCTTCTCAAGGGTTCCTGGTTCTTGAATAGTTTGAAACCAGAACTTATGCATTTAATAGTGTTCATCATAATGTGGCACAGTTCTATTTGTACAGGTTAAATGTAATACTTTTTAGGACTACAAGGTCCTACAATTACCTACAAAAAAACAGTTTATTCACATTTGGTGCTAAAATGCTTCATTTATTGCTGTATATATATGTCTGGTGTTTAGTGCTGTGTGTAAAATCTGGAGCATCTCTGCTTTTAATCTTGGGATCCAAACGCCGTTAAGAGGAGGAAGCTGTGATGCACTGAGGTTGTGCAGACTTTTGTTTAGTTTTAGGTTAACTTTTAGCCGCATTTTTATACTTTTCTGATTTAGCATGTACTCCAGCACCTTTAAATCCATACATATAAATGTGTGTCTTACCAATAGTTGCCCCACTCAATCATCGTCCCAGGCTGAAAAAGACAAGAGAGCAAAGCCAGAATAAAGCTGACCAGTCACCTTACTAGTATGCATGATTCAGCGCCCATCACAAATATTGGCATACGAGTAAAAGGAGTTCGTTGTAATCTTCCTTTTGGTAAAGTAGCTTAAACATTGTAAAGTATATTTCACAATTTTTATTTGGAATTTTTAATTGTATTCATTTTAAAGTGACCTTTCAACATCAAATTCTAATCACTTTATCCATGAAATCAGGGTGTGCACAATGGCAAAAATTTCTCCTGAGGTGTCGCTTGTGAATTATGAATTTTCAGCTTGTTATAATGCTGACAACTTCCTTTATTGAAGGAAATGAGCACAAAAAGCCAGGACCAGGATTCAAACCTGGCACCATGCAGTTCTTCAAATGCATACTTACCACGAAAAAAGTGCCACCATTTTTAGCACCCATTTTTACCCTCTCTTTGTTCAGTACAACAGGTATGAGGACTGAGACGACCCTGGCAGAAGCTTTGGACATATGATTCAGACCATTGTCCTGTTGGAATGTCTACCGCAGGTTCCCACAACGTCACAGAAACGTGACGTTAAGGTTCTTCTGTTTTCCATGTGGCAATATTGGCCTGGCCCACACAATGAGGTTACACTCAACCTGGATACCACAATGAATTACGGCCCTTTTATAATACGATTTTAGACCGCTAAATGTGCAGAGTTCTTAAACGTTGCTTGAATTTGGTGTCGAATCATATGACAGACTTTTTCAGATGTTGGGGTTGCTACGCACCCGGAGCTGGTACGTTCGCAGCTCGTAAATGCTGGGTCCGGGTCTGGGAAGCGGCTCGTTCCAGAAGCTAAACTCCAGCAGCAGCTGGTTCCGGCGAGCCAGCAGCATTTTTCCACGCTCCTTCCTGTAATCCAGGAATTCCTGATGTGTCAGGATAGACAAATTGCAAATCATAAGATTTATTTCATGCTGGCTATCAAATAAACTTTGTGGCAAATCTTTTTTTTAGTATTATTACCTTGTTCTGTTTGAGTTTGTTCATTACATCAGTCAGAGCCGGATAGCCACCTCGATATCGCCAAAGATGGACTGGGCATATCAACAATACATATTCACCATTAGTGAAAGAAAAAAAAAAGTGAAGTGATTTGTCATTGTGAAACACTACAGCACAGCACACGGTGACACAACAAAATGTCTCCTCTGCTTTTCACCATCACCCTTGGTTAGCAGTGGGCAGCCATGACAGGCGCCCGGGGAGCAGTGTGTGGGGACGGTGCCTTGCTCAGTGGCACCTCGGCGGATCGGGATTCGAACCTGCAACCTTCTGATTACGAGGCCGCTTCCTTAACCGCTAGGCCACCACTGCCCCAAAATATTAATATATTTATTAGGGGTGTTTGAAAATATCAATATAGAAATATATTGCAAGATTTTATGTGGTGATATTGTATCGGTACAGGAACATCAAATGTCGATTCGTCCTGTCCAGTGTTTTCTTCAGCGAGGTCATCGTGCGACTACAACGTCCACCTGTGGATGGCGCTGTACATCTGGGTACTTTTAAACCGCAAAACATGACAGACCGATCACAGCATCTTGTATTTCAGCTGTTTATCTATCACAGTGTGTTACAGTATCACAATACATCGCAATATAATCGTGTATGGTGATACGTTAACCAAATCACTATATTCCTATAAATCCCTTTATCTACCTGCCTGATCCTGCTCCCCGTACCACGTGTTCCAGGTTCCCACAAGCTCACACGAATACTGTGGGTCGGCATGAATTTTGGGCAGCATCCCTTCACTGTGGGGACAGGAAAACGTGAAAAGGTGACATGTCGGCCTGTGGCCGAGCACTAATCTAGGCAGGAATCCAAGAAATCTGGAATAGTGAAAAAGACGGGAATCGTTCTGGAGAATTTGAGGATCAAATGAACATTTCTGTGATCTGTCACTACTATAAAACTACAGCAATATGGGGGAATTTTTATTAATCAATATAAGCTGAAACAACTGAGCCAAAATGTTGAATAAACTGTAAGAACCTTTGTTGCTTGTATTAATGTTTGCATGTGCGCACAAAAAGCTGATTATATTGTTGTATAGCCGCATACTGTAAAGATGGTGAAAATGAGCTATTGGTACTGGTACTGGTGTTTTGTTTTTTTTTGCTGGTGTAAAAATCCATTTTAATAAACTTGTGAATATCTGTGAATTATGATGAAGCTGCTGCCAGTACAGTGGAGTAGAACCTACTGATCATGGTGAATTAAGGTGATTATTTAAATTACCACAGTTGGTTGTAAGATTCCAGGCACTCTGGCTTGACATTGTGAACTGGAAGAAAAACAGGATCAGAAGATGAATGGAGGATTTGGAAGCTGGGGATGGAGGTGAGTGGGTTGCCTGGAACGTACACTGGATTTTGTACAGGTTGTTCTCCTCTTTTTTGGCCAGCAGGTTGGAATGCGCGTCTTTCCTCGGATCCACTTTGCGCACAAACAGGGATTTGAACCAGCTGTCCTGCGAGGACGCGGACAGGCTCCTGGACGAAGCAGAAAACTCCAAAAATAAAACTTTACAACAAATAACACTATCTGTAATGAAACTCGTTCCTGCTCGGTGGATTTAAAGCAGCTGTCCTGTGAGGATGCGGTGAAATAAAACTTTTATAACTCCTCTCTTAATAAAACTCGCACAGGAACGAGAAGAATTAACTCCGCGACACTAAAATGGCGAATTGACCTTGAGAAGGCTTTATTTCGCAGAATAAATATTTGAACGCGTCCATTCCACGCGAATCTGCCACATCCTCCCTCCGCGGCGCCAAACCTGAGGTGAAGGGCATCACGGCGCCGTGCTGCGGACACAACGCCCGCCGGACTCGGGCCGTTTCGCACCCTGAGCAGGACTCGGGTCGCCATTTTCCCCGCGCTGCCGCCGCCCGGCCGCCAGGGGGCAGCACACGCGGCAAATAACACTTCAGCTACAGACTCGGACACGGGGCGGTTTTAACCATTTTAATAACAAAAACACACAGGCGGACAGTACAGAAAGAAAACGGCACAACGCGCGGCTAGTCCGAGGTGGAGATGTGGAGCTCTCGCAGCTTGTCCGTCGGAGGAGAATCCTCCATAAAGGAGTCGAGGAAGCGCTGCCCGGCCACCCTCTTGCCGGTCAGGGGGTCCACCACGTTCCCCACCCGGTGCACGACTCTGGCCAGCTCGTGTTTGACGTGTTCGGACCTCCTCTCGGGCAAAGCTTTCAGCAAAACGACGTCCCCCACTGCACACTGCTCCAGCGCGTCGTGGGCGAAATAGGTCTTCCGTTTATTATAGAACTGGAAAAAGAAGGGAAGAAAGAAGGTAAACGGATATCTGAGCGCTGACTCCCTACCTCTGTAGAAATATAAAGACCCCGCCCGGTCCGGTCCGTCACCTTGAGCAGGTACGGGTCGAGCACCAGCCTGGTGACGCGGACCTTCGCCGTTTTCCTCATTTTTGTGCCGATGACCTGGCCAATAATCCACTTGGCGTGGACAGACGCCTGTTTCACGGACATGGCGCGTCGACGCTGCAGCTGTTACGAACACATCGGAACGCGAGTCTCGGTGATCAGTAACACCTCCAGCGGCAAAGGTCGGGAATTACGCGGCGCGCAAGTCGGCGCTTGCTAATGACGTCACACTACGGAGCAGTACAAGGGCCAATTTAATCTTTGATTTTCTCGTTGGCGAACATAACGCATCTTTGAAACAAGACCCCCAGGTCGCATCGACGTAGACCGATCAACCTGTCAAGGTGGTCCCTGCAGATGAATATACTTTTCCCAACTTCTATTTATATATATCTATATATACGAGAGAGTATTATCAATACTGTATAATTATTCAACTAGTACTTAGAAAGTCATATATCCAACTGTAACTTCTCAATACGTGAAAATGAAAAGAAAACTTATTACATGAATAGTCCAAAGCAATCAGCGAATATTGATTTCCTTTTTGAATTACAGTGTTTATAGAGTTTTTAAAACACTCACCAATGGTGATGGTTAAAAGCAGAGGACACATTTCATTGTGTCACTGTGTGCTGTGCTGCAGTGTATCACAATGACAATCACTTCACTTTCACAACAGTGAGCATTCTTGTCTGTGTTTTCCAGTTGGTGGAATGAGCTTCCACCTGTGACAAATAAAATTTGAATTTGAATCTGACATAAGAGTAGCACCTAAAATTTGATTTGATGTTAGTCCAATGTTGGCCCAACCACTTTGTTCTGTCCCGGCAGGTGTCACCTACTCATACTGATCTTTGAGAAGGGTTCTGTAAGACATAATATTATTTTCAATTAAATGTGCAACATTTAAGACCATACAACTGTAAATAGCAACAGATCAGTGGATGGCCAAGTGGGTAAGGAAGCGGGTGGTAGAAGACCCAGGTTAAAATCCCACTTACTACTATTGTGTCCCTGAGCAAGACACTTAACCCTAAGTTGCTCCATGGTGACTGTCCCTGTAACTATTGATTGTAAGTCGCTCTGGATAAGGGCATCTGATAAATGCTGAAAATGTAAAATGTAAGCACAACAATTTTGGGGCTACAACCAGCACTGATCGTGACTCACATTCCTAATGTGGAACCTAGTGGATTATAGAATATGTGTTTCTTTGCCTAATTAAAGACTAGTGCACAGGGAAGAGCAAATGTGTCAGGCGTGATTGACCATGCAGGATCTTCAGGTGAAGTAAGTGTAGTCCACTCTGCAGGAGGTGTGTGTGTGTGTGTGTGTGTGAGCCTGCAGATGTCGTACAGCCGAATGTATCTCAAGAACACATGACTGACAGTGCATGGGGCATGAAAACTTCCTGGCATGCCAGAGCACAAGCTGGAACACTATTGCTCTGTGAACCAGGTTAGGACAATGAAAAAGTGAAGTTTTTTAATGAACATTTTACCTCCTGAAAACCTGCATGCTGTACCTAGTGTTGGGAAGTTTACTGCGTTTAATGATTACATTACTGGCCCCTACGGAAAGCAATTACGCTGCTTCCAATATGATTCATGAAGAAGAAAAAACAAGGAATGCTGGATCCTGAAGGAGGAGTTTCAAATCAACATATGACAACCGACATTCAACGCAGGCTCATAATACCAAACCAAAAATCACACTTTTGAACCTAAATCAAATCAGAAACAGCTAAAGCGGCACATTGACGCACCACAGGCCACCTGTGCAAAAAAAGTGTATTATTTACATTTACATTTAAGGCATTTGGCAGACGCCCTTATCCAGAGCGACTTACAACGTGCTTTCAAGTTACCATCGATGAAGTGATCAGTTCTAGTTCCTTTTTATTCACTCTGTTGTAGATTCTGCACACAAATTAGACAATAAGAAAGTTACAAGTTAATCAACCAACTTGAATGTACTTGGTACATTTTTATGTTATTCAATGTACAGTAAAATTCAGTAATTTGATTCTTACATTAAAAAGATCACAAAGGAAATGACTTTTTTTTTAAAACTAATCCTAGTAATAGCAACAGCAGTCTTGAGCATTGATGTGACATGTACCTGTGAGTGTACTGTCACAATGGAAATGGCACAGGAAACGCTAAATCTAAATCCTGCCACCAGCAGTCCCATACATATGCTCAGTCAAGCTGAATGTGAATGCTTGCACGGTGTCCCCAAACCTTTACAAAGAGCTTAACGCAAAGGTTGTAAAGACCCTTAAAGAGGCAGCAAGCATCACCTACAATTACAGCACAACAAAATCAATAGTGATTGGGCAATGGTAAAACATGTCCACTTTTTAAATCTCACATAGGGACAAGCATATTCATCTTTGAAATGTGCTTAAAATCCCAATATTGTTTACCGCTGACCTGCATGTCACCCGTCTATCAGCAAGATAACATAGGATAACACTGTTACTTTGTAGAAGTTGCTCAGTAATGGTTTGAGGAACATGATTGAGTTGAAGGACTTGACTTCCAAACTCTCCAGATAATACAGGGCACCTTCAGAGCTGCTGTCCAAGCCTCAATAAGAATATTAAACAGGTTGTTCTCATATTGTGTCTGACTGGAGTAGAATAGAACCCGATGAAAAATAGAACATTCTGCATTTGTTTGATACACATTCATATTCCAACCTTATTCCATCATTGGACTTGCACTGAAGAAAAACATGTACATTGTCTCTATGTTTGGCATTTTTGGGATTTATTCATACATAACTCAGTGAAAATAACACAGATATGTATATTTGTGCAGATAACAGTGCTGATTTTTAATTGGAAAAAAAACTCAATGTTGTTCACATTGTCCCCCAAATCTTGCAAAAGCATTACATGGACCACAGCTTTGCTAATAAAGCTGGGATTAAGGACCTCAGCCTCAAATTTAGCTCAGTGGATGGGTAAAGCAGGTGAAAATGCTCATGAAATGGGAAAACGGTTCAGTGTGTTTACAACATAACTGACACCCTTGACCTTCACCTATAACCCTGGCCTTTGTGAAAAGCAATGTAGGTGGTGAAGGAATACCAACTGTGTGTGGGCACACACTGCAGAATGGCAGCAGTAAGGGGCATCAGACAGTGCCATTGGTGTACTTGGAGAGTTTATTCTCTAAATCACAAATTCGCTTCTCCTGTGAGAGAACTGTGGCCTTCAGATTCTGAATCTCTTCCAACAACTTCTCCAAGAGTTGGGGCTACGCAGGGAGACAAAAAAGACGAGAGGAGGAAGATAGGATGAAGATAAGAAAAGTGGAAGAAAAGATGAAAAACAGAAAGAAAACTAAAGGACAAAAAGGATAACAGAAATGTGAAAAACTGTTAAGTTCTAAGCAAGAATAAACAGCAAGGCAATGGGACAGAAAAGCAGAGTGGCAGTTTTAAAGACAGAGAAGACATTACCGGTAGGTTTGTCCCATCACAGGACGACAGGCTCCTCTGTGGTGTGGCTCTGGAGTCTAGAACGTTCTTTTTGGCTACTTTGAGCTCTCGGCTCTTTGGGGGGGTGTATCCATCTCTCAAGGACACCAGGATGGGGTCCTCATCTCGGCCCTCTAACCAATCTTCTGGCTCTATTGCAGGATCGGGACCTGCTGTGTCTGGGTACAGGTCATCCTGGAAAAGATCTGACTATCGGGGAACAGAATGTATAGTTAAATTACAAACGCTTCTGTCTAAGTAGTCAGTCAGTATAATTGTGTTGGTTAGTAACCTAACCTAAAATATGTGTTTTATGGTTCCTATTTAATAATACCCTTAAAAAAAGTCCCTAATGAGCTGATGCTCATCATGAAAAAAGCTTCAATTTGCTAGGGAGCACAACTATTGGACTGATGGCAAGTGGTCATGTGGTCTAGAGTGACGGGGACATCAGCGTATGAAAAGAAGTGCCCGAACAGATGCAGCCCTCATGCATAGTGCCTACTGTATTGGGAAGGGAGTGTTATGAGGATTCTTCAGTCGGTCAGGTCTGGGTTCAACAAACATTATGTGGCAATAAAATAAAGTCAACTGACTTCCTAAATATACAGAATGGCCACACTTTTTTACCCCATGAACGGATTTTTTTTCTTGATTGAACGGAAATGGTTCAGGGGGAATTTTTTTCACACGTGGATTTGCCATCCCAGATTCTGAGCCTTAAACCCATTGAGAATCCTTGGGATGTGCTGGAGAAGTGGCCTAAATTGGCCGAAGTGGCTAAAGAAGCAGACTCATGACTGTAAGGTTGCATGTTCAAATCCTGAAGCACCAAGTTCCCGTCTCCACATGCTGCTCCCCAGGTGCATTTCTTATCTGCCCAATGCTCACTAACGGTATTGGGTTAAATGCAAAGGAAACATTTTGTTGTGTCCCCATGTGCTGTACTGTGCTGTGTATCATAATTTCACTTTAGAAAACTCAGTGGTTCAACCCTCAACATAAAATATCAACTGAAAGTATTTTATGCAGAGAATGTGATCTTGTTCCTCCCAAGTGAATTTCAAGTTTCATCTGGTGCAGTGAACCAAATTCTGTGTATGTGTGCTAACATTCTTGGCCAATAAATACTGATGTTTTTCTTATTTCCTTTTATCTCAACCGGAATTTTACCTACCTTTCTGGGAACAGTCATCATAATGGGCTCGCACTTTCTCTCATGTAGTTTATACAGCCTGCAGTAGAAAATATCAGCAGATCAACATCAAATTAAATATAATTGGAATAAACATAATCAGACTCAGTTCTATCAGAATCAGATTGTGTAATCAGCATGGTTTTATATGACTAGACATCCCTTTCTAAAATGTTAGAAAGATACATACACTTAGACTGAATTCTTAGTTAGCCTAATTGGAAATAGACAATGTTATTAACATTTTTGTCATACGCCCTTATCCATAGTGATTTACAATCAGTAGTTAAAGGGACAGTCACCCTGGACAGTCTACTCAGGGTTAAGTGTCTTGCTCAATGGTGGCAAGTGGGGTTTGAACCTGGGACTTTGGTATTCTGGTTCATAGGCAAGTGTCTTACCCACTAGACAACTAACACCCTTAACTCACTGCCTCTTTATTCTACAACGAGAAGAAAAATATAAAGATTTCCTAAATTTCCTAAGGACTGTTTGGGATTCGAAACAGCAACCTTCTGATTACCACTGCCCCAGTGGTTGCACTGAGCAAAGCACCGTCCCCACCCACTGCTCCCCGGGCACCTGTCACGGCTGCCCACTGCTCACCAAGGATGATGGTTAAAAGCAGAGGACACATTTCATTGTGTCACCATGTGCTGTGCTGCAGTGTTCCCCAATGAGAATCACTTCGTTCAATCTTTTTTTTATAATCCCTGATGTGAAGTTTAACCAGTACAGGGCTCCAGGTTTTTTCCATATGGAATAAATTACCTGTATAGACAGTAGAAGCGTAAATCTTAGGTCTAAAATCTCAAATCAGAAGTGATTTCGATACCCAGCGATGCACAGTGTAAGTGGTGTAAGTGTGTATGGGTGCTGAAGCACACGCTGCACATGAGGTGCAACACCAGAAGGAAACTATGAGGGGCCGAAATATTTCAGACTTTTGTTACACAAACACATGTGAAACACATTCACATATGAAACTGACAAGCATGCATTTATACTACTTAAAACTCACACACACACATATGAAACACTCACACAGAAACATGTGAAAAGCACACACACACATATATAATCGGCATATAGCATGCCGATTATATATGTACAGTATCTCACAAAAGTGAGTACACCCCCTGACTCTTTGATCAAATGTAAAGTAGTCAGTGTACAGATTGTATTAGAGGGCAACAAAAGTAAGTACATCCTTAAGTGAAAATATCCTAATTGTGCCAAAAGTGTCAATATTTTGTGTGGCCAGAATGAATGAACATGGAGGGCAGTGAAATAAATATTAGTTAGTCCTAATATATTGGTTTAAATCTAAGAGATTTTAAAAGTCTCCTCAGTGGTACAAGGGTGCAGTTCTTGTCATCTATCTGATATTAAAGCCATAGTTATGAGGACAGTGAGATTCCTCTGTCACTTTTCTATCATGACCCTCACTGAGGATTTCAGCAGTTTGTACTGCAGTTGCTTTCCTGTAGGATCACAGAAGATGTGTTTGCTTTCACTCTTCAGTGAGTTCCCATGACCCTGTCACCTGTTCTCCTCCGTTGAACCATTTTTAACAGTAATAACCTCTGCATGCCAGGAATATCCCACAAGACCAGCTATTTTTGGAGAAGCTCTGATGCATTCATCTAGCTTCACAATCCAGCCCTTGTCAGAGACACTCAGATCCTTACACTTGTCCTTTTTTCTGCTTCCTTCCTGCTAATGAAATGCGGTGACAGGTACAACTGGAACCAATCAGTCCAAATCAGTGGGTTTCATCTCATGGCTGATGAATGTATAAGGAAACTAATTTCTGTGATGGGATTTTTCCTCACGCAGTGTTTTTGGGCCCAAATTTGAATTTATTTACGTGAAAACTACAACACATCATGTGAATTCATGACTTGACAACATACCTTGCAATTTCACACTTGCTGACATCAACACCTCTCTTGGGCATGAAGCCCATCCCTCTCTGTGGCTCCTTGCTGCTGAATGTACTGACATAGTGCACGTACGGGGGTTCATCTGTGATCTCAAAATAACGAATGCTGCTGTCACCCTGTCAGAAAAGCATGCTTAAAATAAGAGCATGATCTCTTTAATCAAGGATTATTGCATTGGTCACTTCATTAACCTTCAGTAAAGATGCAGCAGTAAAATGCTCCATACCTTCCCACATAGGTATACCATGTTGGTGTCTGGGTCATAGTATGGAAGAAGAACCCCATTACTCGTGTCCAACTCCAGTACAGCGATGGGCTCCTCAAAATTAGTCTGCAGACAAGAGTTTGAACCTTTCAAATGAAGTTCAGCCACAGCCTTTTACTCTAATTATACAGTTGTAATCTAAGGGTGAACATGGACAGTTGTTTCAAAAGCTGGAACAAATTGATGAATCAAATATTATGTGTCACAGGGGGTGTAAAAAATGAATAATCTACTAAAACTCTGATTCAAATGAGTCTACATCACATATACTGTATACTAGTATTGTGAGTATTGTTACATGTTATGCAATTTTACACTTTCTCCTCATACTATTTAACTCATAATGATAATTTCACACAGACAACATAATCTTTACACATATTTCTAGCCACTGCAGGACCATATACAGGCTAGGGGACCTCGTATTGATTTTAAATAATCTTAAAAAGTATCATTTTTATAATAGGACCTTCATTTCTAGGACACCATTCTTCCTTTTCTTCGCACTAGCGTTCATGGAAAAACACAACTGTCCTGTAAAAAGCTGGTAACTAAAATGCCTCAGGGCAGGTAAGGCACACACAGCTGCACTGGAAGCGCCCACTCACATTTACACCGGCTCTTCAGTATCTCACAGAAAAATGTGTGTGTTTATTACCGGATCCCACAAGCCCAGCTCTCTCTGGCTCATTCTTGTGAAACCGGTTGTGAAGATGTTGCCTTCTCGTGTGAAGATGGCTCGCATTGGTCGTATGCCCTCATGTGGTGCAAGTCTTTCCTGTGAAAAGTGATCCACATAAACCACAGTCTGGAAGCCCTGGCTGCACACCATGCTTTTGTATTTCTGATTGCAGTACAAAAAAAAACTATTTTCCTGAACACCAGAAAAGGGTTTTCCATGCTACAAAAATGTATCACAGCTTTCACACCAGCATTAACACTGGACTAAAACAGCTAACAGCTAACTAAATCCATTCTCTCCAGGCTAAATCAGACCCCTTCACTTACCGCTACCACCTCTCTCTTGCGTGGGTCACAGACCCGAAGTCTGCGGTCTTTGCAGGTTGTGCAAAATAAGCTACCGTTGCGGTTCCAGCTGACATTGTAAATGAGGTCGGGGTGGTCCTCCATGATGATGAGGGGCTCACCAGTCCCAACGTTCCATATAATGATCAGATTATCACTGCCTGCAAGCAAAGGGGACTTCACATATGTTAACAGCAGACCCCCACAAATAAATATATGTAAATTTGGATGAAATAATCATTCCACAGGACTGTATGGTGTGTGTGTGTGTGTGTATGAACATCTCACCAGCACTGAGGAGGATGTTGCGGGCAGTCGGATGCCAACTGACAATACCCACTCGTTTAGAGTGACCCTCCAGCACCACGATTGGCTCCGACATAGGGCGAGTGGGGGTGTGATCCGGGATCTGCCACACCTGAAGTGCCACACAAACACAAACTTTTGGCCACTTGTAACTGTGAATTAACAACATATTTCATGCTGTCTCACCTTGACTATTGGTTTTTGTGTATTTCACCCTTTCACCTCCCATGTAATTACATAAGGCTCACAACAGGGGGTTTTCTATCTTTGTATTTGTCTATCACTTGAGTTTGGTAACAGGTTAATACCTGATAATCATTATTGGAAGAAGAATTGGCATGGTAGATTTTAAGATGAATTAACATGCAGGCCATCTTTAGATGAACCTCCCACTGACCTCCCAAACAGATAATGAAATGAGGAACTTGTTAAGACACTAGGTATATTATAGGTTCAGTGTTTATAATTCACATAATTATAATACAACATGCTAAACCCGTTTACTATATTTTCCAACCGCCCAGTTCTTCAGGTGAGCAGGACTGTTGGAACATGACATGTAACAGGGGTGTTTCTTGTAATCCAGGCGAGCTGTGTGAGATGTGCCTGATAGCCTGGACATCTACTCACAGTACAAGCTATAAGTAGTGTTCATCCATGTCTGTATTTGTGGTTAAGGTAAGACCTACTGACTTTGGAAGAAAAGCATGACATTGTGAGGCTAAATGTCACAATTTGGAATGTCATGAAAAAGAAGGACACCACTGGTGTTCTGAGCAACGGTTATCAAACTGGTTGTCCAAGGAAAACACCAACAGATGGCAGACAAATAGTGACAGCAATAAATGAAGACCACAAAATGATAGTCTGCAACTTCCCAAAGAGCAATTTCCCGGTCAACGTTTCCATGGAAGCTGCAAACCATGCATAACCAGTAAAAAACACAAAGCCAGACTGTAATTTGCTAAAGGTAAAAAGATAAGCCACAACAGCCCAGGAACAGTTTTATGGATGGATGAGACCAATATTAACCTCTGTGATAACCAAAAGAAACCTACAAGATCATCCATGAAGTCCACAGAAACATGGTGCCTGACAGTTAGCGGACTGAAGGTTTTGATATCAATCAACAGAGCTTTACCAAAGTGAACATGTGTTCCATCTCCTGATAAGAAGACTGAAGGGACCCACAAAGCAGACAGGGTGTGTGTGTGTGTGTGTGTGTGTGTGTGTGTGCAGAGCTGTGTACTACCAGATGACCTCACCATGGCGGTACAGTCCTCAGAACAACTGGCCAGGATGTTGTCATTATGTGGGCACCAGTCAATGTCCAGTACAGGGCCAGAGTGTCCAATTACAAGGGGATGGTTCTTATCCAGTCGGCCCACCTGCAAAGCAAAGCACATTTATTAGAACAAATGCAGGCTGTGCTCTTCAGCAAGAGCAAAAAAAATCCCAGGCGTGTAAAGGAGAAGCAACAGAGCAACAAACGTAAAAACGAAATTCTGTTGCTGCTCACACTGTGCACCGTCACTCAGCTCCTGCAGCACACTTGCCCTGTCAGCACCTTCAAATCACAAACTCAACAGGCACCAGAGAACCCGGCATTTATCATTAATCCATTTATTTTAATACTACAAAATGCAGAGCCTTATTACTTGTGATGATGCGAATGGAAACGCAGCACCAGCCACTGGGTTCCTGTACAGATGATGTAAACATGTGTTCCGCCTCCTGCCCGGCCCCATGAGGTGTATTTATAAGCTCAGAGGGGTGATGACAGGCAGCAAGAAGCAGGCAGGGGGCTGGGCAGGATATTTATAGCAAGGGGGTGTCCAAACCTGTTCTCACCTCAGTACAACGAAGAAAAGGAGATACACTGATCAGCCATAACATTATGACCACTGACAAGTGACGTTAACATTACAGTGCCACCTATCAATTGGTGGGATATATAAGGCAGCAAGTGAACATATTACCCTTTACATTTGATTTGTTAAAGGCACAGAAACGTGCAAGAACAAGGATTCTGACAAGGGAATAGCATTTTGGCAGCCGGGGTGACTGTCCGTGTAACCACTGATTGTAAATGGCTCTGGAAAGGGCGTCTGATAAATGCCGTAAATGTAAATGCGGGATGTTCCTACCAGATGGGGCTCCAAGGAATAAAACTCATGAACCAGAAACAGGGTCATGTGGGTGGTACAGATAGGTTTGTGTTGTCCAGTCCAATAGAAGTACTGTGAATCATATTGCTAATAAGGTTCATGCTGGTTGAAATAGAAAGGTGTCTGTGGTGTCCAATACTATCAGGATGTGTGAAAAAGGTGGCCTGGTCTGATGAATCACGTTTTCTTTAACATCATGCGGATGGCTGGGCAAGTGTGCATCACTTGCTTGGGGAAGACGTGGCATCAGGATGCACTATGGGAAAAAGTCAAGCAGAGTAAAGCTTTTGGCGATGTTCTGGGAAGCCTTCGGTCTTGCATTCATGTAGATGTTAGTTTGATTGCTGACCAAGTTTACCCCTTCACAGAAACAGTATTCCAGGATAATGCCCCTGCTACACTTGTTCAAGAATGGTTTGAGGTGGACTCCAAATTCTCCAATCTAAATCTAAATCATCTAATGTGCTGGGGTTAACGGTCTGATTTACATGAGATAAAAGATCTCCTACTAGCGTCTTGGTACCCTCTATCTCAGACCACCTTCAGAGCTCTTGTTGAAAGTTGGAGTTGCTTTTTTCCATTTTACATGTATGTGTTTATGTGTAAGAGAGCAAAAACAATTCTGACAAAACTCATTAAAGTTTCCTTGTGATTTAAATTCCTTTTTACATTTACAGCATTTATCAGACGCCCTTCTCCAGAGCGACTTACAATCAGTAGTTACAGGGACAGTCCCCCCCTGGAGCAACTGCTCAGGGCCACAATGGTAGTAAGTGGGTTTTGAACCTGGGTCTTCATAGGCGAGTGTGTTACCTACTACGCTACTACCAATCTCTGTCACTGTGGTTGTGTACTGACCTTAGATAGAGGAAGAACCAGAAAAGCGCCTCCACCGCTGGCCTCCACAATCACAGCGAGGAACTTGGGGTTAACGGCGCAAAAGGAGCTGTCCCAGGTCACCTTGGAAACGCGAATGTCATCGTAGCACTGCTCAGCTTTGCCAGCCTGGCCAAAAACGTGCCTGAACTTACTCTGGCGCACAATGCTGCGACTCATCGCTTCAGAGGAAACAGAGATTATTCAAAAACTTTAACATTGTGCCTCTAGTCATTTACTGTGTCACACTTTCTTGGGAGGTCTGGGGCAACAATTTCTTTCTTTGTTTTTTTTAAGTAAATGCAATACACAATAGAAAAAACACATATTGGCATTAGCATCGTGCTGCTGCATCCTAAATCTCGGTGCATGTAATGTGGCGTTTGTGTTATTATGTTCAGAGCTGGGGGAGCAGAGGAAAATAGATAAGTTTCACTAAAATCAGGTATGCCACCGGAAGCACCTACACTCATTTCTATATCCTCATCTCGAGCACGTGCGGAACCAGACCAGGCATAAAGCAAAGGCTCATGCTACAGTCATAGAAAACATCACAGGGTCTGTTCCTGCATTTTGGGAAGAGTGAAGAGGACTTATAACCATGTCAGAAATATTGAGATCTGTAAAACTTTTGGAGTATCAAAACAAAAAGAGATAATTTTCAAAAATTTAAACAAAATGCCAAAAAAATGCTAAAAACATAATCTATCTCACACAACAGAATATAAATTTAGGCCAGTTTCAATTTTACATACTATCGAGCGATAACATTTTGTCCGCAAAGTTGCCGGAAGAAGAAGAAAGGGCATGTTTGAGGATCTGAGTGATGGCTAGATGTCTGGGTCACACTGGGTCTCCAAAACTGCAGCTCATGTGGGATGTTCCCAGTGAGCAGTGGTCAGAACCTGCCTAAAGTTGCCTAAAGACAAGTGAAATGGCTACATGATCATGGGGGGTAAAATAGACACGTAAGGCTGCTCCTGCTGACCCGTGTCCTCCACCAAAGCTACCTACAATGACAAAAGTGGCCTGCAATGAAGAAAGTGGCCTACAATGAAGAAATTGACCTACAATGAAGAAAGTGGCCTACAATGAAGAAATTGACCTAAAGCTCCCTTCAATTAACGCAGAACTTGAACTTCATGGAAACAATTTTCCATAGTGTCAGTGGTTTTCTTCAATGCAACAAAAATTCAACAATGGTTTGAGGAACACAACAACGTGTTAGATGTGACTTGGCCACCAAATTCTACAGATCTCAATCCAATTGACAATAATTGCTTATAGGTCCTTGTACATGATTTATTTAGCTGACATCTGATCAGTAATACTCTGTCTCCTACACTCCTGCTCAGGTAATACACTGCTCAAAAAATAAACACTTAAACACAATGAAACTCCAAGTCACGCTTTAGTCCAGGTCTGGGAGGAGATCCCTCAGGAGACCATCTGCCACCTCATCAGGAGCATGTCCAGGCGTTGTATGGAGGTCATACAAGCATGTGGAGGCCACACACACTACTGAGCCTCATTTTGACATTACATCAAAGTTGGATCAGACTGTAGTGTGTTCTTCCACTTTAATTTTGAGTGTCACTCCAAATCCAGATCTCCATGGGTTGATAAATTTGATTTTGTTGTTAGCACATTCAACTATGTAAAGAACAAAGTATTTAATAAGAATATTTCATTCATTCAAATCTAGGATGTCTTATTTTTGTGCTCCCTTTAGTTTTTGAGCAGTTTAACTTTACTATTGAAGCACATGGTAGCATAATCTTTGATGATGCACTGTTCACAGAAACAAAAATAGTGACCCCCACTGTACACACATTATTTTATGTTCATTGTAAACGTGTTTTATTGCAAGTAGTATATGAACATAGAAACCAGCATCACCATGCAAGACAGAAAGAATCAGTGGCTACATGCACGCATTTACTTTCCTGTCCTAGAAACCTACTTCATGTGAAATGGCTTGATGTGCAATCGGAGTTTCCTGCTAAGAACCAAGTCCTGTTCTGCTGACCGAGAAGCTCCGGCGCGGACAGCATGCACCAGGATGCCTGCGACTCGGCCGCTTTCCTAATATAGTCACCATGCAGGCACGGTCCGGGTCCCCGTGGACAAAGGCCAGCGCGACCCGAGGACAGCGCGAGAGGACCGGGGACGACAAAAGACGGGAAGGAAGAAAGTCGGACTCACCGCGAGCTGCCCGGAGCTGTTACCGCGACCTGAAAGTCCGCTTCGCGCCTGACGTGCAGGTCGGTGACGTGACAGGACGCCCTGAGGGACAGGGACAGGGAGAGAGAGAGAGAGAGACGGCCAGGGAGGGGTGTGCTGGACGCTATTTTAGATCTCGCCCTTGCAGGGTGGTGTGCCGAAATCCTACTCCCATTCAGAGAATCCTACAGGGCAGTCACACCTTCCTGCCCATAGTACAATAGTATATCTGTTATATAGAATTGTTACTACTGTTATTATATCATGACCTAGATTGGTATGGTATTTTGACTACTTAATGTTGAACATTCGTTTAAATAAAACTTTCAGTTATATTACTTATATAGTCATATCTGATTATAATTGAGTAAAAACATTGGTTCTTGGAATTTAAGTACAAGCTGTACACTTTAATATTTTCTCTCATATCTACCTTATTCTACTTAGTTCAATGGTGAATGTTCTGGAAAAGCCATGGTCAAGTATGGAGTTCCACAGGATTCCATTCTAGGACCTATGTTATTCTCTCTTTATACAGATAATGTCAAAATTATTAGCCCCCAGGAATTAGGAACATTTCTAAACTTCTTCCTAATGTTTGCAGCATTGATTAAACCTGATATGACCAAACATTCACCAGTGCTATTTAGTAGGCTTGCTATTTAGTGGGGGGGGGGGGGTCAAAAATATTAGCCCCATGTGAATATTTGCTATTTGCTCTCAGAACACACCTACAGTAATGAACCAATCATCTTTGAAACATCCCTGTGCAGTCAACTGGCTTCCCAACAATGTTCAATCAGCAAAAAAGACTCAGAGGAACAGGGCACTTGAACTCATGCCAAACACAAAGAATCAGTCTGGAGCTCAGACAGAAGAAAAATCTGCTCATCATCCAGGCTTAGGTCATTGCTGGGTCTTCAAGACGATGACCCAAAGCATACTGTACATCAAATTTAGTCCAACAGTTCCTCAAAGACACCAAAACCAAGATCCCAGAGTGGCCTGCACAAACCCAGACCTCAATCCTACTGAGAATTTGTGGTGGGTGTTCAAAGTGAACCATTTGCAATGGAAGAATGGGCCAAATTCACTCAGGAGACCCGAGTCAACCTAGTAAAGAACTACTCTATGAGGCTGGTGTCAGTTGTGGGTCAGACAGGGTTCACTATTGACTATTGGCCAGGGGGCTAATAATATTGGATGTCTCATTTTCTAGTTAAAACCTGTTGCATCAATAAAATATTCTAATTAAACTTAAAGGAAATTTTTATCTATAGAGTATTTGTTTCCAAAAAAGCAAACATTTGTTGTTAATGGTCATATTAATTTAGAAATCCAGAGTGTTGTCAAATTTCAAAAGGGGGACTGATAATTTTGGCCTCAAATGTTACCACCTGAATTGATGTATGACTTCCAATGACTTCCAGAGTCATAATTGACAGTGATCAGAAATATCAGTGATATTTCTTTCACCTTGACATTTGTAATGTCAACAATCGACTACTGCGCTACCCATTGGATGCATGACATCATCGCTCAGTAAAGTTTAACCAGTTCAAAATGCCGCTGCAGGAATCCTAACTGGAATAAGAAAATTTGAGCCTGTTACACCGTTTCAGTCCTCAGTGCATTAACACTGTTATAGGTAACGTTTCACAACAACTATAAAATTCTGCTATTATCAGTCAAAGCTCAACGTTGACTACTGCTCCACATGAGAATTACGATCGCAACGCTTGAGATTCTTACTGGTCCCGAGAATAAACAGATTCTCAGCAGGCAGACATGCTTCTGCTACAAAGCTCCCCTGCTTTGGAACAGCCTTCCTGCTAATGTTCAGAACTCAGACATGGTGTCAATGTTTAAGTCAAGGCTAAAGACAAAGACACTTTTTAATTTAGCAGTTAAATCCACATATGACAATTATCTCATCCAGGTTGTCCTAGATAGACACCAGGGCCAGTATTGCACTTGCCATGTACCCAGGTATATGTACTCAGGTATAGTCCCAGCCACCAGAGTTAAATCTGTCTGTCTCTGAGCAACTCCAGATCCTGGTTCCTAACTTTGAGCAGCAGCAGAGACGTTCCAGCATGAAATGTACCAGAGGTCCACCAATGGAGCCTGCTGAAGCTAGGCATATCTTCAAACAGACATTTTTTTCTTCCAAGAAATGGCTAATTTTATTCCAAACAGCTTTTGTAATAATGTTTCAGTGCAAAATGAAAAGTATTCTAATATTCAAAGCATGGTAAAGTCAATAAGTGTTGTCACCTTGTCATATGAGCTTCACCTGTGACTAATAATGTATCAGTTAGGGTGTCTGGTGTTCCATCACGTATGGGGGTGTGCGAGAGATCTGCAGGGTGGCAACATCAATAGTCTGAAATACCAAGAAATCTTAGCTACCTTTATATTCCCAACCATAAAAGATGCCAAATTCTGCAGCAGGATGGTGCTTCCATCTTCACATCAAAGTTCCTCAAGGTGAAGAAGATCAAGATGCTCCAGGATTGGCCAACCCAGTCAGCAGACATGAACATCATTGAGCATGTGTAGGGTAGGATGAGAGAAGAAGCATGGAAGATGAAACCAAAGAATATTGATGAACTCTGGGAGGCATGGAAGACTGCTTACTTTACTATTCCTGATGACTTAATCGATAAATTGTATGAATCCTTGCCAATCCGCATGGATGCAGTCCTTCAAGCTCATGGAAGTCATACAAGATATAAAATTTGGATCTCACAGCACCACTACTTAATTTGCTGACATGTTTTTGGATTTGCAGTAAATTTGTTAAATTTCTGTACAGGCGACCAAATTTTTGTCCTGCCAACATTTGACCTTTCTGTCTTGAAAAAATGATAAATCTTTTTTCAGTGAAACTAATTCATTTCAATGCATTAAACATGATTTGGTAGGTTTTAGCTTTTCATATGAGCTATTTCTAACACAAATTGATTAATTAAAAGTCAGGTTAAAGCAGGTGTTTCTACAAAATAGATAAGCAACAAGACTTTTGTACTCTTACACCTATTGCACACTCACCCTACCCTGGAAAGCAGGTCACTTTCAGATTCACTCATCCTAAGCTTTCTCCCTAAGTGTTTTCCCTGAAATGCAGAAAATGCTGTAGTGTATGGGGCTGTCAACAGTAGGGTCAAATTTTATTTTAATCTAGTCATTTATGACTCTTATTGAATTATAACACCTCTTTTGTTATTGGGATGGCACCTAAAAACCCCAACCAACTGATATTCTGAAGGAAATTACAGATCTGCAACACAGAACAAACACAAAGATAACTTCATGCTTTTGGGGATAACGTTTATATGAAATTGTGCTTTCATCTCTTTAAACCCCTCCTGAACACCTCTCAATAACATGAGGGATCCAACTAAACTTCATTTGATATGGTCTTTTATTCATCCTCACACAGAGCTGTAAAAAGACCATGGTATCTACAAAACTGAGGACATCACTGTCCTTTCAATCCCTCACAAACAAGAACCCAATATAATAAATTCTCCTCCATTACCTCATGAAAGCAGCATCTTTATATATCCAATTGACTGCCATGATCTTGTAGGTGCAGACTTTCACCCAGACCGTTTCACCAGACGGGATTTATGCAGCTTTAGGAATTCTGTGAGGTACACTACACCAACCCAGTCTAGGTGGAATTCATGCATGCCATGCCTGCAACTTCCAGTGGTGGACATGAACCACAGTGGTCTGCTCGGTCCACCAGAGAACAGGCACTACTTCCGCATCAGGAAAGCTCAGCCTGACCGTTTCCCCGACAACTGGTGTCATATGGTCTGGCACCAGCAGCAGGTGTTAGGGCACCAGAACACAATAGTCACATTGAAAATCTGTTCTTTACACAACATGGGCCAAATTTAAGGAATTGTAAGTTTAAATAATAATTTGTATGTATTATTTTAAATGGGTCCACAGACCTGAACCCCATACAAGGGTTATGCCCCACCCCTCGGCTGGCATTCAGGGAATGTATGTTTAAATTACAAACTACTACGTAGCTCTCCTAAAGCCTACAGGGCACTGGACGGTTTTCCAAAAATGAGTAAAGAGTAGTCTTCAAACAAACCAAAAAACTTCACAGAAATACAAACAAAATAAAATCTTATGAAAAGTATTTTAATATTTCAGTATACCCTAGGCCAGTCACTGGAGAATGGAGCATACCTTCAGCCAGACATAATAGTCTACATACACAGCATTCAGATCAACAAAAAACTAAATAAAAAAAAATAAAAACAGACATTTAATCCATGTCAGAGTTCAGTTCTGCAGATTTCAGCAGTCTCCATAGAGTCAGTCTGAACTATACATTGGGCATTTCTGAACAGAACACTTTTGTCCTCTTTTGCTCATATCTTCTCAGGACTCACTGTCCGAACCATTGCTGCTATCCCTGCTGACCTCAATCTGCAGTGATGGCAGGTTGTCCAGGCGACTCTTTTTCATCTGGCTGGACTGCTGCTTCTTTTGACTGATCATGGCTCCCCACACCTTCTGCAGCCGGGACTCCTCTTCCTCGTCATCACGAAACTGTGACGCCTCGTGCTCTTCACACTGCTGCCCACTTGACCCTGTGTGCTTCAGCCGACTAGAGGACTTCTGCTTAGCATCTGAATGAGCTGAGCCCAAACGGCTCCACAACCCTCCTGCGATGAAACACACATCGCTATGTTTGGAAATCACACTTTGATTTTAAGGGTCAAGGTAAGTCATTAGTAAAAGTGACATGAGCAACTGGTGTGTGTGTGTGTGTGTGTGTGTGTGTGTGTGTGTGTGAGAAGGGGGGGGGGGCGGCAGAGAAGGGGATTAGCTGTGAGAGAATCTTACTTTTTTTATCCTTGTCAGTATCTGAGTAAAGAGCACAGGCATCGGGTTTGGACACGCCCAGCCTGCTGTGGACTCCAGTGACTGGCTCATGGCGATGGGCGGGGCTTCTACGAGTATGGGGAGAGGAAGAGCGGCGGGACTCTGGGGAGTGAGGCCTTTTTCCCAGCCTCTGCCTCACACCTACACAATAAGAAAATGTATACATCCAGAATTTCAGTTATGCTCATTTCTCTGATCATAAACCAAGATATTTCAGTTTCTGAGATTATCTTGCTACAAGGTCAACTGAAGAACTCTCAGGATGAAACTGGGGTGATCATAACTAAAAACCAAATCTGCTCTGTGTCAGACTTAAGTTCTACATGAGCCTTTTTAGATTTTATGAAAAGTGTGTGATCATGGTTCTAAGGGATAAATAACATTTTATGCATGTTATATAAACCCAAAGTAAAATGTGTACAACTATACAGAAAAAAAAATTACATTAATTTTCTGTCTGTTGTGCACACCATGGGAAAGAAACATTACAACCCAGAATTTCTTTTGCTTCGTAGGGTGAATTTCGGATCATTAAAGGTCCCCTATCATGAAAATGTCACTTCACCTAGCCTGTCTATGGTCCTGCAGTGTAATGACTGTTTTGGCCATTCTGCTTCACCATTCGGAGAGTGGCAGCTAAGACAGTCAGATCTGGAATTTGTCCCCTTATGTTGTCATAAAGTTACCTCCCCTTTCTCATGCTATGTCCGCCCAGAGAATTTCCCACTCCTCCCCTAAAACATTATCTGCACCAACCGCCACGGCTTCCAAAAGTGAGAAGCACTGCAGTTGCTCACTGATTGGATGTAAAAATGAGCAGAAACATAATGTATTTTAACGTTAAGTTCAGTCACGCGAGACTCTGAAGAACCAGTAGGTTCATTATATTTTTTTCTTGATAACGTCAATTAGACTTCTATAGGCCGCTCTCCTAGTCGTCCATCCTCCTCAATACCATTTAAAGCTACAGACACTGAAACGGTGTGTCCTGCGGAAATCTCATTGTGGGACTGGATAAAAGTGGCTGTAATTCCGGATTAGGGGACCACTAAGACCTATAACAATGCAACCTCTGTGGCACCATGCCAGTTTGGGATTCGAACCCACAACCCAGCAGTTATGAGTCCACTTCCTTACCCGCTAGGCCACCACTGCGCTATAATCAGACAGTAACAGGCTACCTGTCTTTCCACTTGTAGAAGTCAAAGGACTTGTACTCTGAGACGGTCCATGTCTCTTCTCCTCCAGCAGCTGCCTGACATCTACCATTTTTTCTGGTTTGGTCCCATCACCGATCCTGTTCCATACTGAAGCATCTTCACTTCTGCTGGCATTACTATAGAGAGACAACATTTCACAGGTCACGAGTGTCCGATTTACATGTGCATTTTCCAGTAAAATGCTATTTATGCATTGTACTCTCACCGTAGGTTTCGGAGCTGAGTCTCCACCTCATCAGCATACATGCTCATTTTCATGCTCTTCTTGGGTGAAGGCGCAGAGATCATCTTCAGTTCTAGGTCATAGTCCATTTCATCAGAGTCAGAAGAAGCAGAGGACGACCTGGTGGGGTGACTGCGCAGACTTCCCACCCCTCCATGACCACGGTCCCCCTCTGACTGGTACTCCACCACACGCTCATCAGCATCCATCTCTTCACCCTCCTCCTCCTCTTCCTCAATGGGCTCCTCTGGCAGATTCACTAGGTCAGCTACAACAGAAAGCAACTTCAAAGCCGTGTGCTGACAACACAGCCATACTCGGCCTGACCAACAAAGATGAAGATGAGGGTGGTACTGCCAGTCTCTGAAACACAACTGATTGTGGACTAGAATGGCAAAGTGCAGAAAACCTTTACCAAGCTGGAAGAGGAAATTCAAGGTCTAACCAATGATACTAAAAAGATAAAAGCAATGGTCCAGAAAGCTCTTTTTTCCGGACACTTAAGTTACAGGACAGGGCAACAAGCTAAAATAAAATAATAAACAGACTCCAGGTCAAGACCCAGAAGAAGAGCTTTAACCAACAAGCCTTTAAGATCCGGAACTGTAAGGTATTCTACACTCTCTCGTTCCTTGCTTACACTTTATACTCACAAGGAAGCTTGGCCTATATATTTCTGCACAGCTCTTTTTTGGTCTGTGTTCTCACGTGCACAAGCACGGGAACAAAAGGCAGATTTCTGGCAGAAGTGACTGTGCTCAATGTCTGACCAGAGACACCAGAAATTAATAAGGCTGATGATCTTCTGGCACGTGGCAGCAGATGAAAATAATCTTACCCGAGTGCCTGTGTGAGTATGGTGGCGTGAGACCCATACTGTCTCCTATTAGAGACTTTTTGGTCTTCAGAACATCTCGCTGGATTCTGCGTGTGTGATACCGGCGCTTCCTGCAGCACACAACAGAACTCAGGCCTGAACCCTGGTACAACTTAGTCACACAAGAACATTTTGAAATCTAGAATGGATAAAAATAGCATCTCTTCTCTGTATTTACCAGGAGTTAGAGAGGATTCCCTTCATGCCCCCATAATTCGGGTTGCCATATTTCATATAGTAGCGACTCCTCCTGGCAGCACCCAGCTCCTTCTTATCATCTGAACAAATGCCACATACAAACCATATTATTCCACTGATTAAATAAGCAATTCATACCTACACTGCATAAGAGCGTGCACACACACACACACACAGAGACCCACACACCACAGGTCAACGCCCACCTTGAGTGGAAAAACGCAGAAACAGCTTGTTGCCCTTGAATGATTTGGTAGCAGGTCGAAAGTCATTCCTCAGAAGAGACTCCCTCTCCACCTAAGACCCAAAAAATAAATTCACAAAAACATAATACATTTTTTTTAGAAGAGCACACAGGATGATACATTTTTAATGAAACTATTGTTCACATACACAAAATCAAAACCACAACATTAAAACCCACAGAAAGTGAATAACAAGTCGATAACAACCATAATCCAGTCACACACGTGTCGTTACAGGACATAAAAACTAACTAGGGTTGGATTACAAAAGGAGGAAATTTAACACTAATCTGACTACGTGATTGATTCAACATGGTTACAGCTTTCCATTTAAAACCTTATTTCACTGCAGTTCATACTTAAATAAACATTATAAAACTTCAATACATTATGGTGGGAGGAACCCGGAGAGCCCAGAGAAAACCCACAGCAATAAGGTGAGAACATGCAAACTCTTCACAAGGTCATGACCTTGGAGTTATGAGGCCATGCGGTGTACCGCTGTGCCAACATGCATCCGGAGTTTAATGTGGCTGGTGTGGATAAATATTTACACACAGACACACACCTCAGTCATCTCCGGTTTGTCCTCCTCATTATTCTTCTTGTCCTTCTCATCCACCTCCCCCTCTTCTTCCTCGTAGTCAGACCTATGGCTTTCCTGGGCTTCTGTCAGGTGAAAAGCAGTTACCATGAGGAATTAATTGACTGTTGAGATTCTTTGTTGATCATTTGGAATTTGAATACCAACATTACCCAGAAGCAACGGACCATGTGACAGCAAAATGTACCTTCCGATAGCTCAAGTGGTATAACTCCCCCCCTCCAGGGGGAGAAATGTTCATTAAAATAAATGAGCAGTAATTATATGATTACTTAATGGAACTGCAATAAAAATTATATTAATTCTAAAAATCGAATAAAAGATGAGGATCCTATTTATCCCAGGGTGTTTCTTTTCCCTCCACCCCAACCTTTCATCTGTCCATCTGTCCATCTGTCCAAACTGTGACCTTTTCTGGGATATGCTGCCATCCAATGCAACTCAATACCGCCACCTACCACATGCAATAAATGCTGTTTATATAAACCCCAGGGGCAGTGGTGGCCTAGTGCGTAAGAAAGCGGACCCGTAGTCGAAAGGTTGTGGGTTCAAGTTCCAAACCTCCAAGGTGCCACTGAGCTCTTCTGGATCAAGGTACAGTCCCCACACACTGCTCCCCACTGCTCACTAAAGGCAGAAATATACAGGCTGCGAGCTATGTATGCATAACCGTACACAGTATACTTGCGGAAGGTTGTGGGTTCAACCTCCGAACCGGTTGTGGGTTCAAATTCCAAACCGCCAAGGTGCCACTGAGCAAAGTATCGTCCCCACACACTGCTCCCCAAATGCCTTTCATGGCTGCCCACTGCTCACTAAGGGTGATGGGTTAAATGAAAAGTGAACAATGCAGAGTTTCATCAATTTCTGTGTAAGTTTGCAAAAAATGATGCAAAGAATGCAGGACACAGACTGCGGCTGTACCTACGTACATAGTCAACCGTGGGTATATTTGTGCCTTAAGCAGCCTGGGTTAGGACACATTTTGTTCATTGTACATGTTGAAGTGCTACTCAACAAACCTTTTTCCTCTTGTACAAGTTGGGTGTCCTTGCTGCTGTCACCAGCGGCGGTCTCCTCTGGCATTGTGCTCATGTTGAGGAGGGCACGGGCAGAAGTGACATCGTCCAGCCACACAACGTTGCCTGAACGGAGAGGCGAGACAGTGGCTGTTTACAGGTCAAGCTTATCTACTGAACAGCTGTATAACACTGCATGGTCCTGATACCTGAGTTTGATTTTAATATCATTACATCAGATGTGGAAACTGCTATCCAACACTACAGCTGGTACTTTTCTGGGGAGTAGGGGTGACCTTGGCAGGGATGGTAACAACATGTTGATTAGGTTACAGTATTTGATTAAATTACAGTATAATTTGCGAAATGAGTAGTCACTTCTTCCTTATTTGCAACATTAATATTGTATTCAGGACAGACCTGTTGCAGTGCAGTTTAACATTTTTGAGAGCCAAATAAGAAAGTTTCTAAAAAGGGGGATTAACACCTACAAATGGGGGGTTCCTTCCTATCATCTCAAAGTCAGCCCCATCCTTAGATTGTTCAATCTCTACTCTAACATGTCAGAGTGGAGTAACCTGAAATAAATATTGCGATATAAAACTTTGCTTGCATCACTGCTTAACTGCACTCACAGGAAGCGTCGTCGATCCACTCAATGTGGGCAGGGGGGTAGTCCTTAAAATACCCAAATACCTCCTGGGTGCTCATGTCATCCACCCCGCTGAGATGTAGAGCCTCCAGACGCACCTTTGGAATGGCTACAAGGAACAGACACACAAAGGCAGAAATGAAGAATCGATTTCACAGCACCTCACACTGGGAGGGGAGAAGAGGAAAAAGAGACATGGCTGCCAGTGAGAGTGTCCAACACATGCATTTATTAAAATGGGGTGTGACAGATGAATACTCTGTAAATGTGCTATTATTTATTCAATACAGGATACTATGAAGGGAAGAGTCAAACCTATGGCGTACACATTCTCAGAAAAAAAACGTCTGGACATAATTATAGAGTTATGAACCATCACTTTTATCACGATTCGATTACGATTATCAGTGCCTTGGTATCAATGCATCCCATACATTTTCTACATTGCCACATGATGATTTCAAGCGCAAGAGGTCTCGTACACCTGTGTGGATTCTTTGGTTTGCTACAATAAGCAGAAAAACTGGCACCGTTCAGTTCCAGCTCACCTCGTAACAGTCATAAATACTGGTAGTTCTCCTTTAAATGCACTATGCTGTGGACGGAGTTAGTCGTCTGCCCTGGTCCTGCTGCAGATCTTGTCCAATCTCCTGTTGTCCCTTTTTATTAAATTTCATTTTGTAGTACATAATAGCTGTAACATTTGCTACATGTAATGTCCCTGTTTCATGTAAGATGATAATGTCGTGTTGTAGTTCTCTGGACACCCAGCTTTTCCTCCATTACCTTCATGTGTTTCAAAGTGGCAGAAAGAACACCAGCCCACTTTGAATCTACTGGTCCATTAATCGGAAGTTTGCCGAATCCTGAACCAGGATTTCCATTTATATGCTATAATGGAAATGTCTAACCAAACAACAGACAATCTCTGTGTGATTGCTGCTATATATATGTAATATTTTCTTATATTGCTCTGTGTGTGTGTGTGTGTGTGTGTGTGTGTGTGTGTGTGTGTGTGTGTATGTGTGTATATATATATATATATATATATATATATATATATATATATCTCTCTCTCTCTCTCTCTCTCTCTCTCTCACCTTGTGTTTTGCTACTAGAACTACATTTCCCGTAGGGACCTTCCTGAGGGATTCATCAAGTTCTACCTACCTACACCTGTTAACTACATTAAAATGACCAGATTAATACTATATTGAAGCTTCTCTAATCTCTCCCTACATGACCTTCACAGGACCTTTGTCCCTCTGAACTCAGATGATATAATGGCAGCTGTATGTTAACTGATTGATCTTAAAGGACACAGCGCCTTCTGACTTTTGTATAGACCATTTCTTACCAGCATGAGGTACTTGTTTGTGTGTGCAAACCAACTGGACGATCAACAACTTTTACAGCCGGGATCAGACTTTTAAGGATTAGCTGTAAACATGGGCACTTTCAGATAAGCAGATTTATTCTTATTACCATTCCGTGCATTGCAAATGCTCATAAATTTACACAACCAGTCAAATATATGAAAATACATACACTGCTCAAGAAAATAAAGGGGACACACTTAAACAACACAACGCAAGTCCAAGTCAGTCATACTTGTGTAAAAGGCGTGGTCCTGCAGGTGGTGACCACAGACCATTTCTCACTTCCTATGCTTTCTGGCTGATGTTTTGGTCACTTTTGAATGCTGGTGGTTCTTTCACTCTACTTATCACGAGACAGAGTCTACAACCCACACAAGTGGCTCAGGTAATGCAGCTCATCCAGGATGGAACATCAACGCAAGCTGTAGTAAGAAGGTTTGCTGTGTCTGTCATCGTGGTGTCCACAGCATGGAGGCACTACCAGGAGACAGGCCAGTACATCAGGAGATGTGGAGGAGGAGGCCATAGGCTCCACTTTTGTGCAAGGAAGAACTGGAGGAGAACACCGTGCAGCACTTATGTCAGAGTACAACAAAGTTGGCAAATTCACCACTGGCGCCCTGTACTCTTCACAGATGAAAGCAGGTTCACACTGAGCACATGTGACAGATGTGGCAGTCTGAAGATGCCGTGGAGAGTGTTCTCCAGCATGACCAGTTTGACAGTGGGTCAGTAATGGTGTGGGGTGGCATTTCTCCATGTGCTCGCCAGAGGTAGACTGACTGCCATTAGGTACCAAGATGAGATCCTCAAGACCCCTTGTGAGACCACATGCTGGTGCGGTTGGCTCTGGGTTCCTCCTAATGCAAGACAATGCTAGATGTGGCCGGCATGTGTCATCACTTCCTCTTAAGCGAAGGCATTGATGCTATGGACTGGCCGCCCGTTCCCCAAACCTGAATCCAACTGAGCCCATCATGTCATGCTCCATCCACCAACGCCACGTTGCACCACAGACTGTCCAGTCGTTGGTGGATTCTTTTGTCCAGGTCCCTCAGGAGACCATCTGCCACCTCATCAGGAGCATGTCCAGGCGTTGTAGGGAGGTCATACAAGCACGTGGAGGCCACACACACACTACTGAGCTTCATTTTGACTTGTTTTAAGGACATTACATCAAAGTTGGATCGGACTGTAGTGTGCTTTTCCACTTTCATTTTGAATGTGACTCCAAATTCAGACCTCCATGGCCTGATTCATTTGATTTCCATCAATCATTTTTGTGATTTTGTGATTGTGCCATCAGTAAATTCAACAACGCAAAAAAAATTATTAAATAAAAATACATTTATTCACTCAGATCTAGGATGTCTTTTTGTGCGCCCTTTATGTTTTCGAGCAGTGTGTGTGTCAAAACCCAGACCCACCTTTCCTTATCAGGTCCCTGTCCAGCACCACATTCCTCTTGACCAGGTCTGCTTCTGCACGAAAGTGGAAGCGCCTTGCTCGCTTCTCCTTTTTCTCCAGAGCCTCCTAAAAACAGCACAGAATTAACACTGTGATGTTACAGGTTTCGTGCAAAACACTCAGACTCTAGGCCTGCACTGGCAACAATGACCCACCTTGGAAGTAACATCAATTCCAGTGATGAACGTACCAGCCTTGTTTTCATATCTACGGCGCGTGTCCTGCATAAATAAGTCAAAAATACATTTTTTACATTTTTAAAACTCGAGATGCTAATCTGACGCAAACAGAAGTCCTTCCAGCTTTCAGCCAAACACAAGAAACCCCGGCCCACAAGAAAGCACCACAGCCGCCTTCACCACCCACAGCCCCCGGGTATGTGTACGCGTTAGCCGAGCAAGCGAGTCCGAGATTAAAACCGTGCGTGTGAGTATCAGTTTGTTGAATTGAGGCGCCACAGCACCCAGCATCGGCCCGGGTGAAGCGGAAGCTCCCGCCGTGACGTCCCATCCGCGGAATCGGGGCTCCGACGAGGCCTGAGCTTCGTGCTATGCGTCTTTAGCAGTTACGCACCGGCAACAGTTCCTTCAGGGAGCGCCGCACTGTGATGTCCTCAAGCTCCAACTCCCCTTCCTCGACCTCCATAGGCTCCGAGCGGGGATCGACATCGGAATCAGCATCGGAATCCGAGCGGTCTGAGGCGCTATCAGATTTGACGGACACCCGTATGCTTCGGACCGCCGCCATGCTAATTCAGCGACCGCCGGAGCGCAGAGCGTGTGGAAAGACTAGCTGGGACACTTCCGGGTAGTCACGTGATGTACATGGCATCTCTGATTTGATGAGAGGGTAATCGCTGCAGAAAATGGGCGTTTCTTATCCAGTCACGGGAACGCCTACCATCCAAAATGGGCGTTTCTTAGCCACCAGCGGTCCAATCACGGTTACCGTAGCCGCCGTTGGTGGATTATAGGAAAAGCAACCTGGAAGACGCCACAAATATTTGTGCGAAAGCCTTTTGTTTCGTAATGCTTTCAGCCTGCGAGATGACAAGATGATAAGATGAAAAATGATAAGATGTGAAGAAATGACCGTAACAAGTGCAACAGCAATAAGCAAACTTCTTGATACACTACTCACAATAAATCAGGGATGTTGTTATTACATGAGTTCTTATCCTAATTGCTCTGAATTGTAATGAAGTAAGTAAAAATTCCCTTTAATGTATAAGAAGAATAATGTATAAGAAGAAACACCATTTTCATTACTTTAATATTTATAACTCCAAAAATGTAGACAATAACATGGATAGCCCCAAATAGCAAAAATTGTCAATGTCAGTTGCGGGTGTTTTCACCATTTGCTGCAATGACAGCTTGACAGCGACGTCTCATGCTCCTCACTCGCCTCATGATGTTGTTCTGAGGCAATGCGTTCCATTCTTCCACAAGTGCTATGCGCTGTTCTGCCAGGTCACGTGGGGTACGATCATTCAGTCTCTGCTTCAACTAGTCCCAGACATGCTGTATGGGGTCTATGGGGTCTCTATGGGGTCAGGGGACATTCCAACTTCCTGAAGTCGAGCTGTGACAATTCTGCCATGATGTGGTGGAGCATTATCATCCATGAACAGAAAGTTGGGGGTGTGCTAGCGGAATGGGGGGATGATGATGATGATGATGGGTTCTATGATGTCTCTGAGGTAAGAATGTGCAGTGACTGAGCCATGTACAATAACCAAATATGTTTTGCGCTGACTGGTGATTCCTGCCCAGACTGTTGAACCTCCTCCACCAAAGCAAACCCTGGTGACCATGTTGACCTCAGAGTATCGCTCACCTCACCTTCTCCTGCAATGCTGACGTGACACTCATCAGTGAACAGGACGATCTTGGTGTCAGTGGAGTCACCTGCATGGGTCGTCTGGCATTCAAACCAAAGCAGTGGAGTTGCTTGCTAATGGTTTGTCTGGAAACCCTAGTACCCCTTGCATCTCGTAAAAATAATCAATCCTACACAGCAAAAAGGGCAGGAAGGCCATTTTTTCATAGTTGGTCCTTCTGCTGTACAGTGATGCTCTGTAGAAATGAAATGGCTCGCTACTGTTAATACCCAAAAAGCCTTGGAGTTTGGATTGTCTGGAGTCTGAACCATCATGTTGCTGCGATCTCCAGATCCAGCAGGTTCACTCTCTACAACATTCGCAAGATTAGGCCTTTTCTCTCGCAACAGGCTACGCAGCTCCTCGTCCAGGCAATGGTCATCTCCAAACTCGACTTGTGTAACTCTCTCCTGGCTGGAGCCTCTGCATTCACCATAAAACCACTCCAGATGATCCAAAATATGGCAGCCCGTCTCATCTTCAATCAGCAGAAACACACCCGTGTTACACCGGAGTTCAATGGTTACACTAGATTTATTAGTAGTTTTAGTTTCTTTTTTTCTTTTAGTTTCTTATTTCCTAAAGACTTTTTTGTTTTTGAGACCCGGTTCAGGTCTCTTGGACACATGGCGTGAGCTGTGAGAGGTGCGTGGGGTTTGTGTGCAAAAAGTTATTTCTTTCATTTCAATTTATGTACATATTAGGAATATTTTGCATGTGTGTTATTTTGTGAATATTTTTTTATGTTCTTTTAATACTGTATATTGTAGAGAGAGGTGCAGAAAGACGTGATGTTCTGACGCGATGTTCTGACACGACCTTGCTTTTTGTACAGGAATGCAGTATTGTAAATTGTGAACGCTTTATGTTGATGTTCAGTTCTCTTGGACACATGGCGTGAGTTGTGAGAGTAGAGAGGTGCAGAAAGACGCGATGTGTGACGCGATGATGCTTTTTGTACAGAATACACTTTGCACAGAAAATCTCTTGGGTGTCAGCTCATCATTTGTGGTTCAAGAAACAAAATTAAAAAATTACACAATGCATAAGAAGAACCGTTACACTATGATGACTTTCACCTTGATATTTTAGCACGGATGTATACCTAGCCGAATTGCACTGTAGTGGGCAAGAACGAGTCTTCGAACTGTGAAATTACCACATCAAACGTGACGTGGTAACATGAATGCAGTTATTTAACTGAATAAACAGTTGGTAAACACAAGTACATCTTATTGAACAAAAACCCGTTCTCAAAGACTTACTTTTAGTCATTATTTGGGTAGCACACATATTCTGAATGCCTTCAGCAGAATTCAAATGAGCCATTTTAATCTAGATTAATGTAGATTCATGTAGATTAGTCTAGAATCTAGATTAATTTTGTTTAATCTATATTAATTCCAAGATTACAGTGAGATTAATCTAGATTAAGAAAATTAATCTATGCCCACCGCTAATAAATATATATATAATTTTTTTCTTTGTCTAGCACTAAACAATCTCCGAGCAATCCCTTTGCTGACAAGTTAGGCCTTATCAGGGCTCTTAGTTTAGTAAACTCAAAATTATATAGAAATCGAACGAGAATTGCTGGTGTCTTCCTCCTGTAAATCGCTTTGGATAAAAGCGTCTGCAAAATAAATTAAAGTAAATATCCACTAGTCATTATTAGCATAACAAATATACTATAAATATACTATAAACAAGCATTGCACACAAAGTTGAAGTCTCTGGCTCAAACAACTAAGCCTTTAGGGGATAAAGTGAAAAGTGTGAAACACTGCAGCACAGAACACGGCACATAGTATGAACTTTGAATCTCACAGTAATAAGTAATATTACTGAAGCGCAACCATTCCTTTCACAGGCAGACACTGAGAAGATGATTCAGGCCTTGATGACTAGCAGGCTTGATTACTGCACTGCTGTTACTGGTCTAACTAAGAAGTCACCCAAGTTAAGGATCAGTTAACCTGCTGCAGCACCAGATCTGACCAAGTACAGAAAAGGGTTCACATTTTACCTGTTCTGAAGTCACTTCACTTGTGATAAAACTCTTCACCATATTATTTTCTTAACTTGTTCTTACATTATTTAACTTATTTAAATACACCTATTAGGTAGCACACGAAATACATCCATTTTATCTGGTTAAAACATGCCCACTGTAATTGATGTCCAGTATTAACTCTGGATAAATAATGCCCACTGGCCCTTTGGTGTTCACTTGTCACTATACTTTATAGTGACAAGTGATTTAAAAATATCCATGGCCCCCAATACTAATCAAACACATTCCCATAACATCACACCTGTAAATTGCTGTAAATAATATGTAGAGAGAAATTCCACAACAATCAGTCTTCAGTTCCAAAGCAATGTTCATCCACTCAAGTGTGCCACTTTAAAAGCTTAAGTGATCATAAGAAAATTATTGTCTGGTCACCAACTTCAGGGTCAGCAATTGCACTTGCTGTCTTTCTCTGATCTATCAAGATGTGTGTAGTACAGGTCACCAAACGCCACTGATTTCTGAAGGATGCGCCACATGCCTTGAATCTCAAAGGTATCAAGGTCAACGTTCCCTTAACATAATAAAGCAAAACAAGAATGGTATTTTTTTCCTGGTTTTATTGGACTTAAATTTTTAACCATAACATCACATAATGTTCTATTTATTTTGGCTTCTATTATATTCTTGTGTCTGAATGTGCTGATCGCTAAAAGAGAATAAGAACAAAAGAAAAGCACAATAATCTTCGATACTGTTTCTATTTGATATTTTCACATACAGGTGCTTATGATAAGCAGTACTTTTGCAGCCATTAAAACTGTGCATTACTGTAGTCATATTGCAACACTGTTTTCAATGTGGTTGGGGGAGAGGTAGGGGTAGGGCAGGGCTATTATTCTGTTCCGCTCTTCTATCATTGCTGTCAGAGACTTCAGTTCTTTCTGTACTTTCTCCACCAGACCACGGTGAGCACCAGTATAGAAGAACGGCTCCTGGTACTGACACAGGGGCACCTATATGCAGAATGAAAAATCTATATATTAATTTATTGTAATTAGTATATATTAATTCATTGTGTGTCAAGTCTCATATAAATGACTGAATCCATAACTAACTCACATAGCTAGCCGTGGGCTGTGACAGCAGAGCCAGGATAGTCAGCACGCTGCAAGTCGCGTTGATATCTGGGAGGTAGACCAGAAGCTCCTTTTCCTCCCTCACAGAGCCCTTGGACTGAGGTGGCGGCTGACTCATGGATGCTGGGCAGTTGGGCATCCAGAGGTTAAAGTGCTATGCGTCTATGCGTCTTTAGCAGTTACGCACCGGCAACAGTTCCTTCAGGGAGCGCCGCACTGTGATGTCCTCAAGCTCCAACTCCCCTTCCTCGACCTCCATAGGCTCCGAGCGGGGATCGACATCGGAATCAGCATCGGAATCCGAGCGGTCTGAGGCGCTATCAGATTTGACGGACACCCGTATGCTTCGGACCGCCGCCATGCTAATTCAGCGACCGCCGGAGCGCAGAGCGTGTGGAAAGACTAGCTGGGACACTTCCGGGTAGTCACGTGATGTACATGGCATCTCTGATTTGATGAGAGGGTAATCGCTGCAGAAAATGGGCGTTTCTTATCCAGTCACGGGAACGCCTACCATCCAAAATGGGCGTTTCTTAGCCACCAGCGGTCCAATCACGGTTACCGTAGCCGCCGTTGGTGGATTATAGGAAAAGCAACCTGGAAGACGCCACAAATATTTGTGCGAAAGCCTTTTGTTTCGTAATGCTTTCAGCCTGCGAGATGACAAGATGATAAGATGAAAAATGATAAGATGTGAAGAAATGACCGTAACAAGTGCAACAGCAATAAGCAAACTTCTTGATACACTACTCACAATAAATCAGGGATGTTGTTATTACATGAGTTCTTATCCTAATTGCTCTGAATTGTAATGAAGTAAGTAAAAATTCCCTTTAATGTATAAGAAGAATAATGTATAAGAAGAAACACCATTTTCATTACTTTAATATTTATAACTCCAAAAATGTAGACAATAACATGGATAGCCCCAAATAGCAAAAATTGTCAATGTCAGTTGCGGGTGTTTTCACCATTTGCTGCAATGACAGCTTGACAGCGACGTCTCATGCTCCTCACTCGCCTCATGATGTTGTTCTGAGGCAATGCGTTCCATTCTTCCACAAGTGCTATGCGCTGTTCTGCCAGGTCACGTGGGGTACGATCATTCAGTGGTAAAATAACAATTCAAGACCTTTCTGAAGCAAAGGCACATTTGTCAATAAATGTTTTAAAATGAGAAAATGAAGGCAGTCAGAAGGGGCAGCCCGTCTCATCTTCAATCAGCAGAAACACACCCGTGTTACACCGGAGTTCAATGGTTACACTAGATTTATTAGTAGTTTTAGTTTCTTTTTTTCTTTTAGTTTCTTATTTCCTAAAGACTTTTTTGTTTTTGAGACCCGGTTCAGGTCTCTTGGACACATGGCGTGAGCTGTGAGAGGTGCGTGGGGTTTGTGTGCAAAAAGTTATTTCTTTCATTTCAATTTATGTACATATTAGGAATATTTTGCATGTGTGTTATTTTGTGAATATTTTTTTATGTTCTTTTAATACTGTATATTGTAGAGAGAGGTGCAGAAAGACGTGATGTTCTGACGCGATGTTCTGACACGACCTTGCTTTTTGTACAGGAATGCAGTATTGTAAATTGTGAATGCTTTATGTTGATGTTCAGTTCTCTTGGACACATGGCGTGAGTTGTGAGAGTAGAGAGGTGCAGAAAGACGCGATGTGTGACGCGATGATGCTTTTTGTACAGAATACACTTTGCACAGAAAATCTCTTGGGTGTCAGCTCATCATTTGTGGTTCAAGAAACAAAATTAAAAAATTACACAATGCATAAGAAGAACCGTTACACTATGATGACTTTCACCTTGATATTTTAGCACGGATGTATACCTAGCCGAATTGCACTGTAGTGGGCAAGAACGAGTCTTCGAACTGTGAAATTACCACATCAAACGTGACGTGGTAACATGAATGCAGTTATTTAACTGAATAAACAGTTGGTAAACACAAGTACATCTTATTGAACAAAAACCCGTTCTCAAAGACTTACTTTTAGTCATTATTTGGGTAGCACACATATTCTGAATGCCTTCAGCAGAATTCAAATGAGCCATTTTAATCTAGATTAATGTAGATTCATGTAGATTAGTCTAGAATCTAGATTAATTTTGTTTAATCTATATTAATTCCAAGATTACAGTGAGATTAATCTAGATTAAGAAAATTAATCTATGCCCACCGCTAATAAATATATATATAATTTTTTTCTTTGTCTAGCACTAAACAATCTCCGAGCAATCCCTTTGCTGACAAGTTAGGCCTTATCAGGGCTCTTAGTTTAGTAAACTCAAAATTATATAGAAATCGAACGAGAATTGCTGGTGTCTTCCTCCTGTAAATCGCTTTGGATAAAAGCGTCTGCAAAATAAATTAAAGTAAATATCCACTAGTCATTATTAGCATAACAAATATACTATAAATATACTATAAACAAGCATTGCACACAAAGTTGAAGTCTCTGGCTCAAACAACTAAGCCTTTAGGGGATAAAGTGAAAAGTGTGAAACACTGCAGCACAGAACACGGCACATAGTATGAACTTTGAATCTCACAGTAATAAGTAATATTACTGAAGCGCAACCATTCCTTTCACAGGCAGACACTGAGAAGATGATTCAGGCCTTGATGACTAGCAGGCTTGATTACTGCACTGCTGTTACTGGTCTAACTAAGAAGTCACCCAAGTTAAGGATCAGTTAACCTGCTGCAGCACCAGATCTGACCAAGTACAGAAAAGGGTTCACATTTTACCTGTTCTGAAGTCACTTCACTTGTGATAAAACTCTTCACCATATTATTTTCTTAACTTGTTCTTACATTATTTAACTTATTTAAATACACCTATTAGGTAGCACACGAAATACATCCATTTTATCTGGTTAAAACATGCCCACTGTAATTGATGTCCAGTATTAACTCTGGATAAATAATGCCCACTGGCCCTTTGGTGTTCACTTGTCACTATACTTTATAGTGACAAGTGATTTAAAAATATCCATGGCCCCCAATACTAATCAAACACATTCCCATAACATCACACCTGTAAATTGCTGTAAATAATATGTAGAGAGAAATTCCACAACAATCAGTCTTCAGTTCCAAAGCAATGTTCATCCACTCAAGTGTGCCACTTTAAAAGCTTAAGTGATCATAAGAAAATTATTGTCTGGTCACCAACTTCAGGGTCAGCAATTGCACTTGCTGTCTTTCTCTGATCTATCAAGATGTGTGTAGTACAGGTCACCAAACGCCACTGATTTCTGAAGGATGCGCCACATGCCTTGAATCTCAAAGGTATCAAGGTCAACGTTCCCTTAACATAATAAAGCAAAACAAGAATGGTATTTTTTTCCTGGTTTTATTGGACTTAAATTTTTAACCATAACATCACATAATGTTCTATTTATTTTGGCTTCTATTATATTCTTGTGTCTGAATGTGCTGATCGCTAAAAGAGAATAAGAACAAAAGAAAAGCACAATAATCTTCGATACTGTTTCTATTTGATATTTTCACATACAGGTGCTTATGATAAGCAGTACTTTTGCAGCCATTAAAACTGTGCATTACTGTAGTCATATTGCAACACTGTTTTCAATGTGGTTGGGGGAGAGGTAGGGGTAGGGCAGGGCTATTATTCTGTTCCGCTCTTCTATCATTGCTGTCAGAGACTTCAGTTCTTTCTGTACTTTCTCCACCAGACCACGGTGAGCACCAGTATAGAAGAACGGCTCCTGGTACTGACACAGGGGCACCTATATGCAGAATGAAAAATCTATATATTAATTTATTGTAATTAGTATATATTAATTCATTGTGTGTCAAGTCTCATATAAATGACTGAATCCATAACTAACTCACATAGCTAGCCGTGGGCTGTGACAGCAGAGCCAGGATAGTCAGCACGCTGCAAGTCGCGTTGATATCTGGGAGGTAGACCAGAAGCTCCTTTTCCTCCCTCACAGAGCCCTTGGACTGAGGTGGCGGCTGACTCATGGATGCTGGGCAGTTGGGCATCCAGAGGTTAAAGTCCAGCTGCGTATATAATATTGCATATTGGTTTTTCTGTTATGGGATGATTTTTAACCAAAAGCCAACATAAAACGACTTACACACCTGAGTGAAGTTTACTGCAGAATGCTGAGCTGAACAGGAGAAAATCACCATGGTGATAAACTTGCTCAGCTCCGCCTTGGATTCAAATGACTGAGGCAGCTCTGCAGACAGAAACAGAATATTAAATCCCAAAAGACCCTTTTCTGAGAATTTAATCAAAATTATTCACTTTTCCCACATTTTGTTGTGTTACAGCCTTATTCAAAAATTGATTAAATTCATGTTTCCCCTCAGAATTCTACACACAACACACACAAGGTGCCGCAAAGTGATATCGGCAAAACTGGTCAAGGATCGGTGTGCCAAGCTTGTGGCATCATATTCAAACAGACTTGTGAAGTGAAGATTTTTAGAGAATGGACTTTCCTTTTTTTTCATCTTTTTTGATGATATATGCAAGTGTCATGATCCGGACCGGCAGGGGTTACTCCGGATCCGGAGTCTGGACCGGAGTTTCATGTTTGTCCTGTGTAATGTTCCCTGATCGTGTTCACCTGGTGTATATTTATATAATTGTATATAACTATCCTGTTCGTGTCTGTTCGCCGTCGGGTCATTGTGTGTGTAGATGTTCCCCTGTCTCGTGTATTTTGTATTAAAACCCTGTCCTGTGAAATCGTGCAAATGCGTCCTCCTTCATGCCATGTCCAGCCCACCCGTGACAGCAAGGTTATTTGTCCACTCAACAGAATTCATAGAATTGCACATATTGTAAGTGTATGACGTATATAGCTCAAATCCAAGTGGATTTCACTAATGAAGGCGGTAGAAGGTTCATTTCAACTAGTGCTCATTTAGGATCAAGTGATTATTAACAGCTTAATTAAGTGATTAACATCTTAAAAACAAAGCAAGTCCCTCCTATGTGTTAAACATAAAGAAGGATTCTAGTCCTGCTCTTGGCTGATCAAAGGCTATCTGCAATGTAAATGTAAAACTTTAGCATGTGCTTGTTGGTGGTGTTGTATTTGATGGTGTTGTATATACAGTAACCTTGGCTATTTCTGTGAATGGACAGCCCTTGGGTACAATGTGTGGTGCACGAATGGTTTCCAAATTGGGCTCCAGCAAATTTGGTCTTGAGTCACTCGAAAGGAGAGAGACAGAGACCATCTCACCTCCAGCAGAAGCATATGGGGATTTCTGGTACAATGTGGGTTCTTTTTAAGGAAGCATGGGATGAAGCACCCCAGGAAATTGACACTCTTCACCGGATATGTTTGCAGTTCAAGCAGAATAAACCGTAGAGCATTAAGAGCACAGAACGATAAAATGCCAGATCCATACCCATTTCTGTCAGGCCCTGAAATCCTTCAGCAAAAATGTCACTGATCCAGTGCTGCACCTCATTGTCCAGTTGAACGTCTGTGTCGGAGTGGTAGTATAAATCCACCCATCCAGAGACAAACCTGAAAGGTAAAAATAAGAAGTCATGTTTCTGGGAAGGTCCAGAAAAGAATGTGTCTTAACTTATATCAAGCACAAATTGGATGCAACATATCAGATGATAAAGCCACTTACAGGCCATGACAGGCACCCAGGGAGCAGTGTGTGGGGACGGTGCTTTGCTCAGTGGCACCTTGGCAGATCGGCATTCGAACCGGCAACCTTCTGATTACGGGGCCGCTTCCTTAACCGCTAGGCCACCACTGCCCCACTATGGTTGTCTCTACTGAGAGTTCTGCTGGAGGTGTTTTATTGTAGTATGTAGTAGGGAGTAGTGTAATCAGAGCATGATTGTTCTGTTCTAAGGTGATGCAGGCAGCAGTTAGACATGAAGTGTTTAAAAAGTGTCTCTACTTGCCTTTATTTTAAAAGAGGACTTTTATTCAGAAACAATGTGTGCCCCTTATGAGCTTGCTTGTCCATGGGAATAGTTTTCCTTTTTGTTTTGGTCTTAAAAACACTGTAAGTTTGTTTAATTGGTGTTATTAATGAGTAAATTTAGGACATTGTTTCTGACTTTTTTCTGGACTGTTTTCTCATAGCTTTCTATGATTTATCAGTTACATTTTTTAACATAAGCGAGTTAAGTTTTTGTACGGTTTTCACTCCAGTTCACTGGGTCAGCTGATGACGGGAACAGTCATTAAAGGAGCTAGAGGTTCACATCCTGACTCATGAAAGGAGTTTGGCTTGCTGTTTATCTGCATTTTTAGTACATTTCACTGTACCTGAACAGAATGGTCCACACCCGCTGGGCATCTTGAGCATAGTAGCAGGTGGGAAGCGTGGCCACACCCCTGTCTCTCAGGTCATCAGGAACACACAGAGAGCTGTATCGTAATCGAGAAGCACCACGAGCCAAGATGGCGAATGCTCCCGTCAGACCACATCCTATGGACTGCACACAAATACAAGAATACATCACAAAAGCATTATACACACTATGGTGGATATCCACCTCACAACCTACTGCAAACATCTTGCTTGCAGATTCCACGGGACAAGTACACTTGGTCTAATAAAATAGCATAGAGAAAAGGCCAGTCTTACCTGGTCAAAAACGCCATTAGGAGCGAGAAGTGATGCTCTGGCCTGGATATTAATCTGCATTGTGGTTCTGATATGTGTCATGAGCAACTAGAGACAACAGAAATTGTTACAATCAGTCCCATCTAAGCGAAAAAGGCATCATCATTTCACGCCCTGACCTGGTGAAGGGGGTGTACTTCTGGCAGCTGTCGGAGCGTCGCCACGCAAAACACCTCTCCCAGCAGGTGCGTTCGCAGGAAGTGGGAGATGAGCTGGTGGTACTGGAAGTCTGAGCTGCGAACCCACATCTTGGCCAGCAACCAGTCAGCTTTGGAGTCTGAGGGCAGGAACACTGGGTTCTGAGGGCCAGGCGTCTGCTGCAGCTAATCGGAAAGTAAGTGGTAAAGCTCTCTCAGTTGTCTGAAACGTATGATCTTCACCGCACTCCAGTTTTCTCAGGCACATTCCAGTGATTCTCAATTAATTTCATGTCAGGACGCAGTGGAGGTGAATCTGGCCGTGGCCATTTAGCATATTATGTCAAATGATTTTATTGCCACACAAGGATGCTGAGCCACACTGAACCAACCCCAGATCGCAGGCTTGTGGGTGCATCACTTCCCATGTGCTTCCCTTGCCATTCTCACTCACTTCCAATTATTCCTTATCAGGGTCACACACTATTCACTCACACCTTAGGACAACTTAGAGTTGCCAGTTCACCTAGTGTTCACCTAGTGTTTCCCATTGAGATGCCATAAACTCAACCTGGATGGCGATAGGCTTCAGTGTCCCTTCCTGGTCAACATGCAGAAGGCACAGTGGAGCTGCAAGGTACTGCTGTTTCCCATTGATAATGTTGGCAGAGACTCCCTCCAGCACCTCGTAATCCAGAAGGAAAACCCTTCCGCTCTTCAAGAGAAAGCATGACATGATTTCACATATGAGATATTTACTTTTGTCAGATCTGATGACAGAAGCTTCCTCATATGATCCATTCTCTCCTACACCAGGAAACAATATTATCACAAAGGCAGGCACCTTCAGCTCCTCCTCAAGTGATGATTCCTGGGGCAGGAAAGGGTGAAGCAAATCCGCATTGACAGCCATGTTGGATGGGATGTTGTATATCTGACGAACCAGAGCTGGATTGCACCCATTCAGGCACTGATAGCCAAAAAAGTTATCTTCCATCCAATGAGATCGGACATACACTGAATTGGAAAGAGAGATTTACTGTCAACAAATATATAAATCATCATAATTAATCACTTTGAACCAACAGGGAGCGGCAGAACAGATAACATACAGGCGGTGGCGTTGTTCCTGGCATTGTGAAAGAAAAGCCTGTCCAACTCCTCAAAACTTCCCCAGGACTCCTGTCTGTCAGCAAATCCTTGAAAATAGCTCAGGTTGGTCCCTGGACTGAGTCAGACAAAGAGTGCAGTGTGTACTGAATAATATCAAACCACACAAAACCAATAATGCAATTCGATTCTTTTCACATGGTTACGTTACAGGTTTGTTTTACATAGCAGCAGCGACCCTGCTTAGGAATAAGAGATTCTGGGAGGCCGCGACAGGCCCGCAGGGGAAATCTCTATGAGTGATTTCCAAAGTGAACCCATAAGTTTGGACCCGTAATTCTAACCGATCTCCTGTGGTGGGCTACAGTTTTCCAGACCCGGCAACATGGAGTAGTTTCTTGTGGAGATGTTTCTCATGCAAGATAGTCTGGTTGGGGAAAAGGTTTTTTTTCCCGTTGTTTTAGGTTCTTGCCCCAGCCCTGGGATGATGATGCCCCAGAGCAGGAATGAATGAATGCTCTGAACCAGGAGATGGTGGCGACTGGCATGTCTGCTGTTATGTGGCTTTATTCGTTTTAGTTTAGGCTGTGCATTCTGTTTATTATAATTATTATCAGTGGTGGTGGTAATAGTCTCCTTTCGTTTCTTCTGTACATTTGTTCCAGCAAACATCCCCAGAACCCAAAGGATCTGAGGAGCAAAGGTACTTGGAGTTGTACCCCTGTACTTTTTATAGGGAAAGGTAGTCAGTTTGTGCATTCCGGTGCCAGTTAGACTGTATGGTGAGAATTGTTCATTTATTTCTCCTCTTTAGCACTGCCCTTTATCCTCGCTGTTAATATTGTAAATAAAATATTGCTCCCAGTACTGAGGTTCTGGAACTACTGCTACCACATACTTGTTAATCCTAGACCAGATGGTATGCAAGACAAAGATCTGTCCAAGCATCAAAGGGATCTCACTGTTCCACCTAGTGAAAACCTACTGTGTAGTCAGAAATCCAATTCATGTGGGTGATATGAGGAGACCAGAGTAGGTATCACCCCCGAGATTGGACCTTACCCCTTACGGGTGAAAGTCAGGTTGGGTCCCAGCAGCTTCAGACTCGACATGTCCACACAGCGTGGAATCCCTGCAGCATAACTGCTCCACCTGCAGATCGACGATTAAACCCAGTTTCATTATCTTAGTTACCTATTAGAGCATTTAAATGAATGGTACACCACTGATGTATAAATCTGAGAAAGTAAAAAACAGTAAAAACTTCTAAAAACTTCATTCTAATACCTCATAGTGGTGTGTGGGTAGGGTTGGGTAGAGTAGAAGGTTAGGGTAAGATTAAGGCAGGATAAATATAGGGTAAAGGTAAATTAGGTGATGGTAAAGTCAGTGCCTGGTGATTAGCTGTCTGTCCTGCAGCTCCCGACTGCGGTGGTCCTTCAGCTGTTGTAGTTTCTCCAGGTTCACCAGTCTCACTGAAAGAAACAGATCTCAGACCAGCCGGGCATTGAAATTGAATTGACTCGCTTGTATGACTTTAGCGAGGAGGTGCTGTCATTAAATTGCCTCAGTTATGCAATTAATAATAAAGTGAAGTGATTGTCAAGAATGTGGGCACGACAGAAGAAAAACACAATTCAACAAATCTAAAGTGGGGACAGATGGACGCTGGTGATGTATAGAAAGGAGTGGATTTAAATAGTTCAGAATGAGGATGTAGCTGTCAATCATCTCTACAGGTTGCTCCCATTCTAAACTTTGTGTTCATCATTAAAATCTCACCAGGCATGTGTGTACCTTGCTGCATGCACCAGTGTGTAATAGAGTTCACATATTTTTTTCCTGTACAGCAGCATATAATTATTTCAAACATTTCAGATTTTTCATATAATGCTAAATAACAGAGAATAAAATGTCTGTTTTCTGGTGATGCTCTTGATTGAATTTCTGCCTGGATTCTGTGTCGCAACTCAAATTGAACAACACATGCTGTGACCATATTTAGTCACTCAGACACTGTGACACAGTTTTAGACACCTCACTCTTAAACTTACCATCACCATTACGCAACTCAACAGGACCATCTGCTGAGCGCAGCCATTTGTTAAAGGGGAAGACCTCAGCATCGTGCAGATTACACCGCCTCACCTCGACCTGCTGGCAATGCCAGTCAAGGTCAGGGAACCCGGGGAACGCTTCAAGCCGCAAGCGCACCAGAAGCACTTTGCCCAGTTTTTCAGTAGTTCTAACAACGAGTGAATGTGCCTGGTGGAAGAAGATATATACATATATACATGCATATATATATATATGTGTGTGTGTGTGTGTGTATGTTTGTACACACACACACTGCTCAAAAAATAAAGGGAACACTTAAACAACACAATGTATCTCCAAGTCAATCACACTTCTGTGAAGTCAAACTGTCAACTTAGGATGCAACACTGATTGACAAGCAATGTCACATGCTGTTGTGAAAATGGAAAAGACAACAGGTGGAAATCAAAGGCAATTAGCAAGATGTCCCCAATAAAGGCGTGGTCCTGCAGACCACTTCTCAGTTCCTATGCCTGCTGGCTGATGTTTTGGTCACCTTTGAATGCTGGTGCTGCTTTCACTCTGGTTGTAGCATGAGACGGAGTCGGCACCCCACACAAGTGGCTCAGGTAGTGCAGCTTATCCAGGATGGAACAACAATGTGAGCTGTGGCAACAAGATTTGCCGTTTCTGTCAGTGTGGTGCCCAGAGCATGGAGGCCAGTACATCAGGAGAAAATGGAGGAGGCCGTAGGAGGGCAACAACCCAGCACCAGGACCACTACCTCCACCTTTGTGAAAGGAGGAATAGGAGGAGCACTGCCAGAGCCTGCAAATTGACCTCCAGCCGGCCACAAATATGCATGTGTCTGCTCAAACAGAAACAGACTGCGCAACTGGCGCCCTGTACTCTTCACAGAGAGCACATGTGAAAGACATGACAGTCTGGAGACGCTGTGGAGAACGTTCTGCTGCCTGCAACATCCTACAGCATTACCGGTTTGGCAGTGGGTCAGTAATGGTGTGGGGTGGAACTTCTCTGGGGGGGGCCGCACAGCCCTCCATGTGCTCACCAGAGGTAGCCTGACTGCCATTAGGTACCAAGATGAGATCCTCAGACCCCTTGTGAGACCATTTGCTGGTGCAGTTGGCCCTGGATTCCTCCTAATGCCAAACAATGCTAGACCTCATGTGGCTGGAGTGTGTCAGCAGTTGCTGCAAGATGAAGGCATTGATGCTATGGACTGGCCGTCCGTTCCCCAGACCTGAATCCAATTGAGCAATCTGAAACATCAATTTTGACTCCAAATCCAGTCCGCCATGGGTTGATATGTTTGATTTACATCAATAATATGTGTGATTTTTGTTGTCAGAACATTCAACTATCTAAAGAAGTAGAAGTTTTAATAAGAATATTTCATTAATTCAGATCTAGGATGTCTTATTTTAGTGTTCACTTTATTTTTTTGAGCATGAATAACTGACCAAATCTGTCAGGAGATGGTGTTCTACTTGCACAGCTGGACTCTCCCCTTGGCTACCAATCAAACTCAAGTACAAAGTGGAGAAAGATCCGGCCAACTGCATCGCAGAAGTCCGGATGGTCACTTCAAACTCCTCCATTTCAACTTACACATGCAAAAAGAAAGACAAAAAGGCTTTTGCAAAAAGTTGAAGTTCGTGAAATGATGCATTTCTTAGGAAAAGAAAGAAATAATAAGAAAACCGATCTTACCTGGTCCGGAGTTAGACATTTTCCTGGAACTGTATTTTAATTTTAATTTGCATAACCTGCGCACTGCCTTCGTTATTTGAATTGGAAATATTTGACCTTCTTTGAAAACACTCTTTACTAACAGTTATTCTAAAGCAATGGCATATTTTGCTTGAGTTAAAACTGCCCGTGTGCAACTAATAATTTTTTTAACTGACCAGAAGAGGAAAAGTAATAATGCTAAATTAATAATAATAATAAAACTCTGAGAAATCTCAGTAAAATGAAATAAACTCGTTTAAATAATTTTTAGGGAATATTAATAATCATGTAAATCTTTGATGAGCTGTATTTACCTGATGTAGAGGGAAAGCGCGTCCTGCGTGCGTGCGTGCGTGCGTGCGTGCGATCAGCAGGCGTGTGTCCGTTCGCGCAGGCGGGACTGAGATCCGCTTCCTCAATACATCGCTGACAACAGATCAGCAGGAACGTACAAATGCATTTTTCCGCCTCGCGTTCTATAACCTGTGATCGTAATTATTTGATCCTTTGCTGCTAAGTGAGCATACAGAAAGCTGCACTTCACGGCGGACCTCGTGGCGCAACGGTAGCGCGTCTGACTCCAGATCAGAAGGTTGCGTGTTCAAATCACGTCGGGGTCAGTTGCTCATGTTTTGTCTTTACGAATTTCGCCGTTTTTTACACATTCGGTCCACTTATATCTTAAAACGACTCCCTTGTGTCCACCGTCTCTCGGGCCTGTTCACCGATGTTGTTTTCTTCTTCGTCCTTTGTTGTCGTAGTTGCGTTCAAAAGGAATTTGCATGTGGTCTTGCTATTTTTCACACATACGCACACATAGATAGATCCGCTTTTTGTACCATTAGTGTTAGCTGATTTCTTCTCTTTATTGATCCTGACGGTTGATAGCCTGCTGCAACCAGAACAGGATGTGGTATGTTAATAAGGCTGCTCTTATGCATCTATATTTATATATCTTCTTGTTCATTTGCTGATCATTGTGTTGATGCCATTTCATTTAGAATTAATTATCTGTTTTTTATTTATTTTACATATTAGGCTGCAGCTGCTTTTAACTATGTTACGTTACAGTTTGGATTTCCATCCCTATATGTAACTTTTTGCGTGTTCACGTTTCACTACGAGTGAAAATGATTGAATTAATGATTGAATTAATCATTAATCATTAATGATTGAATTTTCGAAAAACACGACCTAGCTCTCACGCAGCATGCCACAGTAGGAGCGGAGTAAAACCCGGTTAACAACAAAGGCGGTGATTGGCTGCGCCGGGCTAACAGTGATTGGCTGCCTGGCGTTGTGGGCGGGGCGTTTTCCAGTTGCGAGGCTCGTGTCAGCGGGAGCGCGGCGCTTTGCTTTTCCCAAATCTGAGGTAAAAAAACTCCAGCATCGATACCGTAGTGCTGTAATGTTATAATTACACGAACGTCGAGTAGTATTTTGAACTGCTGTGCGCGTCTTTCGAGGAGCGGTCCAGTAAAAAGTTTGGTGACACCGCAGTTGACAGTTGTCGGGAGGAACATGGCCAGCAGCGCTGAGGTAATATGGACGTGACAGAAATGAACCAGAAAGCGGTCTGCCCGGGCTTCCTTCTCGGTCGAGCGGTCGTCTGTGTCATGTTCTCCAGGGAACCAAGCTGTGGGGAGGGAGGTTCGTGGGAGACACCGACCCCATCATGGAAAAGTTCAACGCCTCCATCACTTATGACCGGCGGCTGTGGGCTGCGGACGTCCGCGGCAGCCAGGCGTACGCGAAAGCGCTCCAGACGGCCGGCCTGGTCACCGGGGATGAGATGAAGCGGCTCCTCGGCGGTCTGGACACAGTGAGTCGTTTTAGGGCAGATGGGACTCTTCGTTGTTAATGGAGGGAAAGGAGGGATTCATTAGAGCTGTTAGGCAAATTTTTATTATTTTTTTTAAACACTCAGGTGTATGAAGAGTGGTCCAGTGGACACTTCCAGATCAAGGCTGGAGATGAAGACGTTCACACAGCAAATGAGCGTCGACTGAAGGTGTGTGATTTGCTGAGCCTTGCTTGTTAGCAGAGGGTTTTTTCAGCCTGATGAAAAGTAAAGTGATTTGTCATGATGCACAGCACACGATGACACAACAAAATGTGTCCTCTGCACCCTTGGCGGGCAGTGGAGCCATGACATGCATCTGGATTTGGGTCCGCTTCGTTACCTACTAATCCAGTACTGAACCCCCCCCCCCCCCCCCTCTCTCTCTTTCTCTCTGTCTCTCTCTATCTATCTATAAAAATACTAAAAATATCTAAAAAAAAAATGCTGTGCATTGGTGTTATGTTACTTTATGTCTAGTGTCTACCAGATATACTACATTTTTATTCTGTGTAGCATCCTGTCTATCCAGTGCAATGACAATAAAGGCATAAGTAATTGATAACTAGCTGAACCTGTGGTTGGGGGGTGGTCTGAGAGTGGACTGAAAGTGTCTGACTTGTTTTGGTTGACCAAATGTAGGAATTATGGTCTGATAGGCAGACATCCCTGTCTCTGTTTCTTTATTAAGGAGCTGATTGGGGAGGTGGCAGGAAAGCTTCACACCGGTAGGAGCAGGAATGATCAGGTACAGTGCCACCTGCAGCTGTTTCATGTTTGAGGATGGAGGATTCAAGTCATGATCTCTTCCCAGAATGTCTATCTTCCCAACAGGTTGTCACTGATATGCGCCTGTGGCTGCGGGATGCCATCAACACCCTGAAAGGAAACTCTTTACAGCTGATAAGCACCATGGTGGACAGAGCTGCTGCGTGAGCTGCCCCCCAAATCAGGAATATACGTCTTTGTATTTGTCAGTCGTGATATTTTTTTATTCAAATGTATAATTTGTGCTGATCTAGCGAGATAGACATTCTGTTTCCTGGATACACCCACATGCAGAGGGCTCAGCCAATTAGATGGAGCCACTGGATTCTCAGGTAGTTCCTTGATCTGCAGGTTTTAACGTGTAGTTTACAAGGTTGCATATAAGTGAAACTGAATCTGTTTGCCCTGCAGCCATGCTGTGGCTCTGAGAAGAGATGTAGAAAAATTGGACGAGACTCTGCGGCGAGTGAATGTGCTTCCGCTTGGAAGGTCTTTCTTTATTGACCGTAAAAGCCCTGAAATGTTCTCGTTTAATTTTTCAGTGAACTGCTAAGGACCTTTCTTTCTGTGTCTGCAGTGGGGCCATTGCTGGGAACCCACTGGCCATCGACAGAGAGCTGCTTCGTAAAGGTCAGTGTCACTGCGGTGATGAGAACTGTTCTCCACATTCATAATGAGATTCTGGAGAACAGAGCAGGATGCTGTTTGTATGAACTGGCTGCTGTGCTTCTGTTCAGAACTGGACTTTGATACAATCAGTATCAACAGCATGGATGCTACTGGACAGAGAGATTTTGTTGGTACGTTTCATGATTCCTTTTGTTTTTACAGGTAATCAAATGGTAAATATTTGATAGGGCAACACACTCTTCAAATCAGTAAATGGTAACTAAAACGAATATAGCTTGTTATGGCATATTCAACTAATTGAGAATCTTTCTATATGACCTATCATTCCACCAGCACCATTCACATGAAAAACAAGCCCAGGATTCACCAGATTAAATATGGTACCTTGTTCAGATTTTACAAACCACACTGATGTAGTTAGATGGCCTTTGTCATGCTTCAATTTTGCTAGTTGAGTTCCTCTTCTGGGCATCGATGTGTCTGACACACCTCAGTAAGATGGCTGAGGACTTGATACTCTACAGTACCAAGGAGTTCTCCTTCATTCAACTGTCGGATGCATACAGGTACAGCAGCACTACACATGGCAGAAAGTAAATTCAATTTACTAAAGTTTCTCAAAGCCAATTACTTCATTATTTTATTTATTTAGTTATTTATTTTGTAAAGATGCAATGTGAAATTGAGCACGACAACACGCATAGTTCAGAACACACAATGAGACTATGAGAGTCCACACATTGAGGTCATTGTAAGAGGCCATGTGCACAGTGTAAGTGCAACATCATTCATGGTCAGCACACTGCAAAGTACATTAGTGTAGCTGCACAATCAAGATGGGGGATAAAACTGCATCGCTATTTATGCTGATCCATGTCTAGATTTCTAGACGTGGAACATTCTCACTCAACTGGCAATTAAAAGGGAATTAAATTAGTTCTACTGTGTTATACAACTCTCAATTTAGATGTGGCTTAATGTTGGAGCAATGTAAACAATAAATAGATGTGGTCTGACTGGATTTGACTGCAACAACATATGCAGGTCTGGGCTTAACCCACTCTACCACTGACCAAAATTACAATAATACTGTTTACCTAAGGAAAATATTTTTCAATGCCGACCTGTTTATCTGTTGTTTAAAGTCTATGAGAATATGCCCATGTTAAATTGAAAAATTCTGTTAAAATGCATGTATAATTAAAAAAAAATTTTGTTAGTATATAAAGTCTCAGAAAATTCAGATGTAATTGTTTGCCAATATAGCACAGTGCTGCTGCTGTTTACACGCTCATAATTTTCACTAGAGGTCACACTCTGTTCTGTGTATGTTGTAGCAGCAATAGTAGATAGACGTGTGTGTGTGTGTGTGTGTGTGTGTGTGAACAGTACTGGCAGCAGTCTGATGCCCCAGAAGAAGAATGCAGACAGTCTGGAACTCATCCGAAGTAAAGCAGGAAGAGTCTTTGGAAGAGTAAGAAAGTCCCAGTGGATTTTATGAATACAACAAATGTTAGCTGTCAGTTTGTTAGGGGTTTAAGGATATATGATAATTCATGATAATACATTTTTCTTGACTTCTCAGTGTGCAGGATTTTTAATGATCCTGAAGGGCCTGCCCAGCACTTACAACAAAGATCTCCAGGTAACACTCAGCTAACTAATCACATAGATAACATGCAACAAGCAGTAAGTGCAGAGGTCAAACAGAGCTGATTATCACAGTAAAAAGTTACAAATCGGGTTTAATCTCCTGCATTCTGTCACACTCGTCCTGTGTCTCTGACTGGTGCAGCCGTCAGCTCACTTTCTGTCTCCACAGGAGGATAAGGAGGCCATGTTTGACACCTATGACACTGTGGATGCTGTGCTGCAGGTGGCAACGGGGGTTGTCTCTACTCTGCAGGTCTGTACTGCCAGGCTGGAGCAGAACTGCAATCATGCAACCATGTAATAATCTAAGTCAGGTTCTACAGAGACAGCAGTTAAAAAACTGATAACATACTGATACTACCCTTCTGCAGTGTTGGAATTGTTATCACACAAGGCAATGTAATGAGCAGTCAGCATGTTGAGCATTCAACTGCTCAATTGAACAAGCTTTAATTAGAAATTGAGCTAATCTAACTAGTCAACGGTTTCATTTTGCCTGTTTCAGGTGAATCGCATTGCCATGGAGGCTGCCCTGAGTCCAGACATGTTAGCCACCGACCTCGCCTACTACCTTGTCAGGAAAGGAGTATGGAGCTCTTTTCTTTCTATGAACCATGGCCAGTGTTCACTCATGCTATATTCACGCTCACACATCGACATACCCTGTGTACAAGATATTTTAAAACCAGAAGGATGTCTTACACACCAATACACAAGATACAGAAGCGGTCGTTTCTTGTTTATATCTATCATGTGCTACCAGGAAAATATGTCTCTCTCTCTCGCTCTCTCACCTATATCATTTATTTATGTCTGTCAGATGCCATTCCGAGAGGCTCATAGTTGTTCTGGCAAAGTTGTGTTTCTGGCCGAGTCCAAAAACATCCCTCTGAACCAGATCACTCTAGAACACCTTCAGACAGTCAGGTATACATGCTCACACACACACATACAAAAAACATGCCCAAACGCTGACGCTTTTTCCGTTTGTGTTCATAAAATCTTCGCTTTGCCCTCCAGCCCTCTCTTTGATGCTGATGTCTCCTCTGTGTGGGACTACGGCAGCAGTGTGGAACAGTACAGTGCCCCTGGTGGCACTGCCCGGAGTAGCATCAACGCACAGATAGAAAACATGAGGGCCTGGCTTAAAACCCACAAGCAGTAACTTTTTCATGCTCAATACACACATGCGCTCTCCTCTGGGTATTTAGCTGTAGCATGATTGCTGTTCTGTAGATGTTATGTTAATATTTAAAAACAGAAAATATACAACATTAATGGTTGCATGATATGTGTTCATTAAGCATTCACTGTATTGGATAAGATTCACATGTTTGGGTATGTTATATTTACAATTTGCTTGAAACTGGGACTGACCTCATACAATATCGTTCTGATGCATCTGTTTTTCTTGGCATCCTATAACATTCTTCAAAATCTTTATTGACCCTACAGCCACAAATAAATATTAACTGGTTAACCATGGCATCTTCACAATAATTTTCTCAAGGTGCTGCTGTACCATCAGACATCAGCACTAGTGATACTGAGCACAGGTCATACATCACAACATCTGACCATGCCAATATTTCTACATTAATCATACATTCATAAATGATGAATTAATGTGAGGCTTGGTTTGCCTTTCATTTCTGGTTCTTTTCTCTTTCCTTTAACACTGACCAGTGACAGCAGACATTTTGTCACATAACCCTTAATGTGCACTATGCAAATCCCACTAAAGATAATGAGTATTATTTGAACATGGATTAGATGAATAAATATTGATTCTATAAGGAAGAAGAGAAAAGCTGAAATGGTCCTCCTGAGAGGAACAGAAATAATGAAATACCTCAGTGATCGTCTATACACTTATCTCTAAATAGATGAAAACAGAGGAACCATGAATGAGAACAGTCTGTGTTCTGTGGGATGGCAGAGCCAATGATGCTCTATATAGGAACAGAGATAATTATTAGGAACAACAAGCCTGGATGCAGGAGCAAAAACTAGACATGTAGACTATATATAATAATAGTTGTGTGTTATTAAATAGGATTATTTGCAGGTCGGGTCCTAGTGAACCAAACGAGGGATTGCATTTTAAAGCACTTATGTAAGTCGCTATGGATAAGAGTGTCTGCCAAATGCTGTAAATGTAAAATGAAGAGTTGGGGTCACAGTACAGAGCCTTGGGGCAACCCAGTGGGAATGTGATGGCTTGATGACCTTTGTCCTGGCCAAGGTACAATGCAAGAGTGCCCAGAGCTAAGATTTGAACCAAAAATTTGGACAGGCCTTGTGTTGTCTGAAGAGCTACTTTAGCTCAACAGGACCATGGGGCATTTTCCTTTACATCGTGTGGAGTGACATCTGACCAGAATACACTACGGGGAGAAGACAAGTCAGAAGATGGCAGCATGATGGTTTGGACAATGTTCCGCTATAAAACCTACGGCCTTGTATTTATGTGGATGTTACTTTGGCACATTCTGACCAAGTACAACCCTTCGTGGAGACAGTTTTCCACGGTGGCAGTGACCTCTTTCAGGAAAACATGCCCTGCCACATTCCAAAAAAAAAAAAAAAGGGTCAAGGATGCCCTCAGGTCTTAAAGGATATAACAGTCTACCATAAGAGATGAAGTTCATGCAGCAAAAGAGACCTACTCAACCTTAGGTCGTAATGTTATGTCTGATCTGTGCACATTGCTACAGTGAGAGGTAAAGATTTGAACTGAAATATACTTTAAAAAGACCAATGAGATAAAAACCGAGCTAGCTGGTGCTAATAGCATTTCTAATCTTTAAATCCAGAGCAGTGAACTGTGGATGGTGTTCAGACTGCAAGTAACAGAGGTCACAGCAGGTCCCAGCAGGGTGTGGTGCTCAGCCACACCAGCGCGGTCCACGGCACAAACAGGGCAGAGGTGGAACAAGACACGGTCCTGCCGTTGAGGCGCTGAGTCGGCCGGAAGGTCCTGGAGGAATTCCTGCCAGCTGCGGCCCAGAGCCGAGACACCGAGTTCAGCTGCAAGAAGAGCAGGAGAGCGGATGTGGCAGTGTTACATCATGGTCCAGGCGTGTCCCCTCAGGCCTGAGATTCCTACCTGAGAGCGGCTGACCGGGATTGTCCTGAAGAACACCGTCCACACGACGTTCTGCTCGCAGCTGGGTGTGGTCCGGGAGCCGGAGTAGCGGTAATATCCAGACAGGTCACTTGCTGCAGGGATGATGTCATTCAGTCTGAAGTCTATTGAGGTCTGGTTTCCTTCAAGCAGAAATAAGAACTAAGACCGGATGAAAGCATCAAACGGCATGGAGGCCGGCTGCCTAGCCGGTAACGAAAACTCACCTGAGTAAAGTACACTATTCATGGCGTTCAGCAGGTAGTCGAGGGCTTCATTCCTCTCTCCAGACTCCTGCACAGTAGAAAGACTTGTATGGCGTGCCGAGTCTCAGTTGCTTGTGTCCATGCACAAAATACAATCTGAGAAATACGCTTGGCGCCCCATGTACAGTAATACAGGAATTCTTGTCCTTCAGGGTCATACTGTTTCAGCATGCAACAAATTGTAGATCTCTCACTATCCACTACCACTAATTCCCAATCAGGATCACAGCGGCTGTACGTTCAGTACTGAACTTTACACAACTCACGTTTTTATCAGGATTTTAAGTGGAAGTGAAGTGATTGCCATTGTGATGCACAGCAATCGCAATGTGTCCTCTGCATTTAATCTATCACCCTTGGTGAGCAGTGGGCAGCCATGACAACAGTCTGTGGGGGTGGTACCTTGATCAAAGGGACTTCATTGTTACCTTGGCGATTTTGGATTTAAAACCCCAACCATACGATTACGAGGCTGCTTACTTTTGCTGCAAGTCTCTACCGGCATTGCAGTGCTCATTCAGACTGGATGAATTTTCAAGTCTTGCCGCAATAGCATTTATGTCTGTTTAGGGTCGTTGTCCTTCTGGAAGGTGAACCTCCAACAGGTTTTCGGCCAGGATTGCACTGTATTTAGCTTCTGACTTGCTTCACCACAGCACAATGCTGTGTACACAGACCAAAAAGTTACATTTTGTCCTCATCTGACCAAAGCACCATCTTTCACATGTTTGCTGTGCTCCCCGGGTGCATTTCTTATATCTTTGTTTCAACAATGTATTCTCCTTGCCAGTCTTCCATATAGACCATCATTGTATTATGGGGAGGTGGGTAGATTCTCCCACCCGACCTGTGGACTTCCGCAGCTTCTCCAGAGTTTCCACCAGCCTCTTGGCTGCTTTTCTGATTAAGACATGGATGACCATGTCTTGGTAGGTTTGAAGTTGTGAAATATTCGTTCCATTCTTGGATAATTCTTCGATTGAGCACTGATCTGTGAGCTTGAGAGACATTTTATTACCTTCTCCACAACTTTATCGCTGACCTCTCTGGTATGTTCCTTGGTTTTCATTATGCTGTTTGTTCGCTAACAATTGCTGGTAGATTACTTGTAGAAATTGAACAGCATGTAATTTAACTTCCACCTCGCATCACACATAAAATCCCATTAAAATACATGTATTTGTTAGTTGTAACATGACGAAATCAAGGTACTGTATGTGGTTTAGCATGGTCTTGTTTAAATATACAAGAAAGGTGAGTGACTGAGAGACTTTGCCTCAATAAGCTACTCCGTTTGTACCTATGAAGTGGACCTTCTTAGTTGCAAAATGTTCCTCTGGCTGTTCCCGTTCAGTACCACTTACTTCTCGAGGCTTTTGTTGCCCTGTTCCAACTTTGAGACAATATGCTGCCATCAGATTTTTGACTTTCAGTATTTTATGTTTTCTATTGTAAATAAAATGTTATTGTCCACAACTGAGGCATATAGCTGAGAAGTAACCAGAAAACTAGTGGGTGACCCCCGGTCAGCACTGGTTAGTGACGCACCTCTATGAAAAAAGCAAGGACGGCGTGTTCATTGTCGTCCTCCTCTGATTTGGGCTGCTCTTTTTCATGTGCGATGTGGAGCTTTCAAGAGAAAAGAGAAAGAAGACGGTCTGGAATCCATTCTCTAACTAGATCCTACCTATCACAACAGAGGCACATATTCCCACTGGCCTACTCTGGATATCAGTATATATTTATTTAGTCTTTTACACTGCATTAAGTTCATTTTTAGGAAATGTTGAATTGATGGTAACAGATATTATTTGGTACTTAGTGTTGGGACCCTAATGCCATTTCTATAGCAACCAGTGTGATTTTGACTAAAAAAATACAGGTTATAGAGGTCACTCTGTCTCATCGATACCCAATTTGGACAGAAGATTGATGGAAGATCGGGTCAGATCTTCATTGTTCATATTTCTTTCTGTTAGTGATATTATAATGCTGGCACTTGTGCTCATCACCCTTAACAGACCTCAGCCTGGTCAAAATTCACCAGCCAGGATCCATTCAGGCTGCCTGTGCAAACTTTTTATCTAGAGATAAATTCACCTCCATTGCATACTGCTCCCCATCCACTCTGTGTTCCGATCCAGGCTGACCATCTATACCCCAGTGCAAGTGCAACTGGGTGGCCTTATATCGACCAGACAGCCCACCACCCTGGACCCCCACTTCGGGGGGAAGGACGAAATGCACTGCAGGAACAGAGTAGCTGGTTTTACAAGTAGGAATAGAACAGGATTTGTTTTTTAGGATCTAGTCTCTGTGAGGTCTCGTTTTTGTCAAAAGAAGAGGTTAAAACCCACCATTGTTTTCATGCTTCTGCACTGTAATGCTGCTGACAGTGTCATATCCCTCAAAAACAAATGGGGTGAGGGTGGGGTCATACTGCACACGCCGAGTGACAATGTTAATGGTGACTGACTCTGGCCTCCACATGTTGGGAACAGAGAGGTCCATTCATCTGGACCTGAAGAAACAGAAGGTGACCAACGAATCTCCACCAGAACAAAATCCCACTATCACAAGTTCAGGAGGCAGGATTCTTACCCTTGCATGTGTCACATGGAAACTGGCTGTGGTAACACCAGTCACCTGGAGAAAAAAGGACGTCACACAGACACACACACACACACACACACACACACACACACAGATTCATGAACCCTGTGACTTTTGTCTTGAGGCCCATATGTCATAAACACATGTTGGTTATTAACTACAACATATTTGTTTTCCAGTTGTTCAGTGAACATGGTCATGGTCTGTTTCCACAGACCTCCACCCAACTCACAAGTTGTTTTGGAAGAAAGGTACCACCCCCACCAGCACTCTCTCGAGTCCCTGCCAATCATTGCGAGTAGAGACACCTCATTACTCTGCTGCTAATGAGAATCTAATGTGCACGACGGCTCTGATTGTACTCATGTGTGCTTCCCTAAGCAGATATGTTCTGTAATGGGAAAGCGTTGGGAAGCCTTCCATGATCTTGGTCTGAAAAAGCTAATTGGACTAATTGGGTTTGTGAGGAAGTGATTTAGACACCTTCAAGACGAGTGAGTACAAATGCTGCTTCTGTGATTGATTCGTTAGTGCAGCACGCAGATGTATCCTGAAACTCCTGAACAATTTACCCCCACTGCAGCACACTTACACTGTACTCAAAAACACAACTGTCCTGTTCCATCTGGAATTTTGGAGAATTGTTCTTTTTTAAAATGTTGGTCTTATGCCAACTAAACATTTTCATCTGTGTGTTTTATAGTGAGTAGTATATATAGTGTGTGTATATATATATATATATACACACACACACGCACACACACATATGAACATACATACATACATACATACACACACACACGCTATACCACTCTCTCTCTCTCTCTCTCTCTCTCTCTCTCTCTCTATATATATATATATATATGTGTGTGTGTGTGTGTGTGTGTGTGTGTGTGTGCATATCTGTATATGTATATCTACTTTGTATAGCTGACATAACTGTCTTAAAGTGCCTGCTCTGCCATGCATATACAGATCATCATGTTGTGTTGTGTCACCTACTTGCAAGCAACTCTAAACTTGAGATGGGTTCCCCTGCTTAGCTAAATAGTTAACAGTTCTTTCCGTGATTGAAAGACTGACAAAGTTGTTTCAATTCTCTGACTAAGTAGAAGAGACAAAACAATCAGCACAGATCTGAAGAACATTTACCCGACACCCTTATCCAGAGCGACTTACAATCAGTAGTTACAGGGACAGTCCCCCTGGAGACACTCAGCGTCTTGCTCAGGGTAGTCAGTGGGGTTTGAACCCGGGTCTTCTGATTTATAGACAAGTGTTACCCACTAGGCTACTAGCACCCTGATGAACTCTGATGGAGTGCTGAAATCCAGTTTCTTTATACTGAAAAAGTCGTTTACAATCCCTGTCCCAGCTAAAAACATCTACCGTAACGTGGACCTACACACACTACAGTCATACTCTGTACACCCTGTATTTCACAGTATTCTTTCCATGGGAATACTGCATATTCTGTACTCAGCCTCCGCCATCTGTACAGTATGAACTCACACTGCATTTACACAGTGCTAATGCTGTACTGAACCTGCGGCCCTTCTACTTACACGCTTGCACGCTCTTACCTGAGCAGAGACGGGTGGGCCACAGCAGAGCGGCCAGGAAGAAGATGGACGTCATGGCTGAACGGCACAGAAGTCAGTGCGGCCGAGTGCTGAGACTCTTACCTGGGTGGCGGGTGGGGGAGGGCCAGTCCCAATCAGAGCATTCAAACTAATGGCTGACTGGAGAGACGCACAAACACAGGGGATCGACGCAAATGAATTTAGACTGACGCAGCCCTTGTGTTAACCAGCGTTGGGAAGATTACTTTGGAAATGTAATTTATGATTCATTTTATAAATTAGGAATGAATTTTCTTCCCCGTTAAACATTTAATTATAACAGTATTAAACACTCACTACGGTCCTTTCAATACATGAGTAAACTTCATTATATTTCATCAATTTATGATCATATAACATAAGATAAGGATTCTTTATTAGTTGGAAATTAATGGGAAATTTGCATAGTCAAACAATTGACATACAAAAGAAACATAAAATGCAGAAGCATCAGAACAGAATCAAACTTTCAGCTGTGGAGGGTGTAACGTGTTGGTTATGTTACAGGAAATAACACAACTAAATCAATAAATGTATTCTTGTCCCTTAGTACAGTATATAATATATAATAATAGTTATTATAACATTAAAAAGGACCCACAACATATCAGTTACTGTAACTGAAACATGCTGATCAGCATTATTCCTCTCGACTGCATGATCTCCCACGCTTCAAATATCCGGCCAGTTCACATGAAACATAAAACCTGTGCAAAACAAATTCCCAATGCAACTGGTCAACAAGGTCGTTCTGCGACATTATTGTTTAAAACCCCCCTCCCCCCAAATTTTCCTTCTGCTCCTGACTCACATCACATGCTTTTCCGCAAGTAATAACACATTCGCCATTCCTAACATTTCATTCTTTTTGCTAAAACATCTTGTCCTCAGTAGGCCAGTGGAACTTTCTATTTTATTTGTGGTTTTATTGTGGCCGTTATTATTTTATTGTTTTATTCGCTGTCGCTCTTTTCTTTCTGTCTGAGTATAGCACTTTGGTCAACTGCGTTGTTTTAGTCCTTTATAAATAAATTGGAACTTGAACTTAGTTACAAGAATAATTAGACTGGAGACAACATATAAATAAATTAACTATTATTAAAACCATTCTTGCGCCTCGTAATTTTTAAGTCCGCTTCGCTACAGAGGGAAATAATTAATATCGGCATACAGTATTAACATGTAACTACAGCTGGAATCCTGAATTTCACAATAGGATTTTAATGACATTATTTCTGTTGCTTGCATATTATTGTTGTGCAAAAATCGCTGGCATATCTCTCAGAAGTCTTTCTCAACTGGTGAATTCAGGACTAATAAGACTAATCTGTTTTAAAATGTTGTGTTTTTGTGTCACATGAAAGTGATTGTGACACACTGCACACAACGGAATGTGTTACGAGTCCACTTCCCCACCCGCTAGGCCACCACTGCCCATACAGTGCATCCAGACAGTATTATGTTATGTTACAGCCTTATTCCAACATGGAATCATCATTTTCCCTCAGAATTATACACACAACACCCAATAATGACAATGTGAAAATGTGTGAAAGAACATGTACATAAGTATTCACAGACTTTGCAATGAAGCTGTACTTTACTTTACTTTACTTTATTTAGCAGACGCTTTTATCCAAAGCGACTTACAAGAGGAAGACACAAGCAATTCTTGTTCGGTTTCTATAGAATATTGAGTTTACAAACTAAGAGCCCTGATAAGGCTTAGACTTGTCAGTGAAGAGCATGCTCGGCGATTGTAAGGTGCTAGACTAAGAAAAATTATAATGTATTTATACATTTTTGTATTGTTTGTGCAATGTGTACGCATGTGTGTGTGTAAGTGTTAGATTTGTCTGTAATATTAACAACTAGCTGTAAATGAAGCTCAGGTGACTGTTTCCTGTTTCCCCTGATCTTCCTCGAGATGTTTCTGCAGCTTAATTGGAATCCAGCTGTGGAAAAAAACAGTTGATGGAGATGGTTTGGAAAGGCACACATCTGTCTATATAAGGTCATACAGTTAACAGTTCATGTCAAGAGCACAAACAAAGCATGAAGTCAAATGAATTGTCTGTAGACCTCCGAGACAGGATTGTCTCCAGACACCAATCTGGGGAATTGTACAGAAAATTTTCTGCTGCTTTGAAGGTCCCAATGAGCACAGTGGCCTCCATCATCTGTAAGAGGAAGTTCAAAACCACCAGGACTCTTGTTAGAGCTGGCCGGCCACCTAAACTGAGCGAATGGGGGAGAAGGACCGTAGTTAGCTAGGTGACCAAGAACCCAATGGTCACTCTATTAGAGCTCCAGAGGTCCTCTGTGGACAGAGGAGACCTTTTTAGAAGGACAACTATCTCTGCAGCATCAGGCCAATACCATCTCTACAGTGAAGCATGGTGTTGGCAGCATCATGCTGTGTGGATGTTTTTCAGCTGCAGGAACTTGAAGACTAGTCAGGATCGAGGGAAAGATGACTACAGAGACATCCTGGATGAAAACTGGGGTGATGGCTTTATCTTATAGAAGGACAATGACATTAAGGACAACTCTGTAAATGTCCCAGCCAGACCCCAGATTTAAATCTGATCGAACATCTCTGGAGAGATTTTAAAATGGCTGTATACTGATGCTTCCCATTCTCATGAAGCTTGGGAGGTGTTGAAAAGAGGAATGGGCCAAACTGGCCAAGGATAGGTGTGCCAAGCTTGTGGCATCATATTCAAAAAGACTTGAGACAATACTTAAGAAGGCTGTGAATACTTATGCACATGTGATTTCTCCTTTTTTTTTTATTCTTAGTAAATTTGTCAAAACCTCAAGTAAAGTTTTTTTCATGTTGTCATGATGGGGTGACGTGTGTAGAAAAATGCATTTAATCCATTTTGGAATAAGGCTGTAACATAAACAAATGTGGAAAAAGTGAGGTGCTGTATGTATGTTGTCGTGAAGTGTTGGTTTGTGGTGTATGAACCACTGCCTGCAAATATCTGCACTTCAGGGAAGTTGGGAAAATTAAGTTGGTTAAGGTGATCTTGAGAAGCCAGAGTTCTTGTGCAGAATTAGTGTAAAATCTACAGTCCTTCTTGTACAAGATTAAAAGCTTTCTATTATTAATCAGAATAGATACAAAACCATTTATTCCAACAAGGAACAATAAAGCTACGGCCCGCCAGACGCACTTACGATTCATCTGACGCAGAAAGAATAACACAGATTTTTTAAGGCTCTGAAAAATATTATTTATTTTCTTTTAATATAAATTAATCAAGTTTGAATCATATGAATAAAAAGCTTCAGCCAAGTTTAAAACCAGTAAAAAAACAGTCTCTGGTAAGCGACACTAGATGGGAATGTTAATTGCTGTGTGCATGATCTTTCATATGACACAATAAATGACAAAGGACCACATTGACAGTGACGGTAAAAGTTCCTTCATGTAGAGAATACTTCATAAGAGACATACATTCATAAGTAAGCATGTGATTACTTCATAAATACCTAAACAACTGTTTAAGATTGTACGGCTTTGTAATATAAAATGGGTGTGAGTTTGGATGGTCCAGTAAACCGGTAAAGGCCACAGTGTTCTGCTGTGATATGTATTGTGGATGACTGTATCCTTTCAGCAATGTCACTGGAGAAACCTCTGCAAAAAAAACAGAGACAGGATATGTGACGTTCACAGTTTCCTCACATTAAAATGTATAGTTTCAACGTATTATTGAAAAGGTTGTGCCAAAGAGTTAAATTCACTTGATCACCGATCAGAATAAAACCAGATATTATATAATTATAGTTGTGGCAGTAAGACACTTTCAGGATTTTCTGGAGTGTGTTTTGGCGCATTGCAGCTTTGGCAAGTGACATATTGACAGGCTTGTGTTGAAGACAGAACAAGAAAGTAGGGTATCAGAGCTGTCAATCATTCATATATAAACTCTTTTTTTTAGATTTTAAATCATTAAACATTGTTTTCTGCCAGACAAAAATAACTATACACCAACAAAAATCTTCTTCAAATACAAATACTTTCTTGATTCAATCCTGATTCAAAGCTGATTGTCCATTTCTACCCTCACGGCTCCATGCTATGTTCTCTGAATCTTGCTGTGCCTCTGACGGTCCCTCCCCTTTCTTTTTTCTGGCAGATGTTTGCTACAGCTGGTGACGCAGCTGTTGACGCAGCTTTACATGAAGCTTTTTCTTTTGATAGCACCATTTAAAGAAGATGGTATCTCTCTCTGACCTGATACACAGCGGCCGCGATGACAGCGAAGATGGCCAGCATGGCCAGGCGTTTCATCTGGCCCAGGTCCACCTGTTTGAGGATGAGGAAACGTGCCCAGCCTAGCTTTTTTGCCGTATGGGGTGGGTAGCGCAGTTTGTTCACCCCCTCCATCTTCAGCTGCTTGATAAGGCAGCCACGCAGGTGGCTGAGCTGGTCGAAGGTGTGTTTGCCGTGGTAGGCGCCCATCCCGCTGTTGCCTGCAGAAGGCAGAAGACCGTTGGTCTTTAAGGCCTCAGAAAAAGGTGACCTTTTCAGCTCTGAAAGAAGGACTCACCCACACCACCAAAAGGCAGAGCGCTGACAGAAAACTGCACCAGGCAGTCGTTGGCCACGACCCCACCACTAGACGTCTCAGATATGAAACGCTTAATCAGCTACAGACACACAGAAAGGTGAAACATGGTCATTCTCAAGAAAAATACTTTTTTAGATTAAAATTAGTCAAAATAATAATTTCAACTATCTTGTGTTCTGCTGAATGGTATGTAATAAAGGTCCCTACTTTGCTGTCATGTGAGTAGATGTAGAGAGCCAGGGGCTTCTCTCTCTGGTTTATGAAATCAATGGCTTTGTCCACACTTCCAACAGTCAGGATGGGGAGTAATGGCCCAAAGATCTCCTCTTGCATGACCTTTGCATCTGGCTTCACATCACAAAGAACTGTGGGAGCTGGGAGAAGAACCACAGGTATCAATAGGCCTGTCACAATTATACAGAAATGTCTATTTGCAATTATTTTAGCTTACTGGCTATTTTTACATAACCTTTTCATACCTGAACCTGTCACTTTGTGGTCTACTGATTCATCAGTGAGAGTGTTACCCACTAGGCTACAGCTACCCCCACCGAAGCATCGCTTGGTTTTATTCCAAATGAGAAGTGTGAGTTAAAAAAAGTGATCGGTCCAGTTTGTGATAGAAAAGTGTCGGTCAAAAGCACTAATACAGCAAATCTATAAAAGCACCAGCCAATATTCTGAACCTGGAAAGACAACCACAGCTGCACTTCCGTTCCAGCAATGAACTACGACTAAATATAAATCCTGCTCCCTGATACCCATAAATTTTACAATATCACAGATGTTTTACTTTTAGACACATGCATGTGACAGAGACAATGCAAGAAGACAAGCACATGTTTATGTCAACAAAGTGTAATATACAGTATGTTTTCAATTAATTGTCATAAAAAATTCCATGATTGGTACAGGCATAGGTATGAAAAAAAAAGCACATTAATCACAGATGAAGGAACCACAGATAATCAAAGATTGCAATACACACCAATGTAGCAGTCAGACTCATCACCATCACCCCCCACTGCCACCGTGCAGCCATCGAGCATCGACATGACACGCCTGTAATGGCGCTGGTTGACAATGCGTCCATAATCTGGGCAGGTTTTGGGATTTTCAGTGTAGAATTCCTGAGAGGATCAAAAGAAACCCAACAATTCCATCCATGTAGATCAGCACACATGTTCATATGAACTCATGTTCTTTATTTATGTTGTAATTATATATATATTCACTAAATGCATGTTCTTTATGGCTCCATTATAAAATTTTTTGAGGGAAATATAATTGAAACATTAGGAACTAAATAAAGAACAGGAATCAACAATGGTACTGAAGAATATGCTCGTCTTCACATATGACAATGTTTTATCTATATTACATTATTTTCTTCCTTGAACTCAGCTCTACACTCTACATACTATCTTTCTTCTAAATGTGTAATCAGGCCAAAGTCAGTATGTTCATGTGATTTAACAATTATTCTCAGACCTTCACGTTCTGGCGTATCTCCTCCACAACAAGGTCCTGGATGCTGGGGTCACAGAGAATGTAGTCTGGGGCAATGCACGTCTGTCCGCAGTTAGTGAACTTTCCCCAAGCAATACGGCTGCAGAAACACACAGACACAAGTCCATATAATGATGGTACACTAAACCCGACACAGCACAACACAAGCATTTTACATTAGTTAGAATTATATCTCTTTTTAATTTTCATGAGTGAGAGTTGCTGGACGTTCTGACCGGCAGGCGATGCTGATGTTGCAGTTCTTGTCGATGTAACAGGGGCTTTTGCCCCCCAGCTCCAGAGTGACGGGGGTCAGGTGGCGTGAGGCAGCTTCCATCACCACTTTGCCCACAACGCTGTTGCCCGTGTAAAAGATGTGATCAAAGCGTTGCTTCAGCAGCTCCTGAGTCTCTGCGACACCTCCCGTCACCACAGGGTAGAGTTCCTGAAAATGACACTCATGGTCATTTCTCGCGTTTTCTCCTCCTTGACCTCACCACAACTTTCTGAACTCTGCCTGGACTTCACAACACAACTGCCGAACCCCGGAACGATGCCCCCTTCCTGAATCCAGCGTCTCTACAGCCCAAGCCCCTGACAGGGAATATACCATGTTTGGCTGCAAGCATGAGTTTATTTGTGCTGTATGAATAAATGCAAAACATGCATTTCACCACAGGCCCATACATACATACATATATACAAACAAATACAAATGTATGAGCTTAACATGGAATCTACACAGACTGTATTTTTCCACACGCTGCGGAGTTTTCCACAGAAAAAATGTCTCCTCATCTGCCACTCACACCCTTCGTAACCCAGACAGAACCCAGGCCTAAACTCTAGCTAGGTAAACTGCAGGTCTACCCATGTGCTCCCATACCAGAAGGGAGATCTGATTTTGTGCCCTGGTCCCAGCTTCAGTGACAGCATCCTCTGAAGACCTCAGTCAGCTCTGAAGGAGAAGTGATTACTTGCTTGGATTACAGAGCTGAGAGAAATCAGACACTCTTCATATGAATACTCTTCATATTCACTATTTTTTTTATCTGTGATGAAGGCTGCTGTTTATAACCAGCCTCCTAGTGGAATGTGATTTGTCTCACAGGTCTCTAAATCCATCAACCCCAACTTGGAGAGGACAGAAAAGGTTACACTATATGGACATATGACCATTACACCAGGACTGGTGGAGGTAACCCCTTCTGTCCTCTCCAAGTTGGAAAGCCCATGTCCTGGCACATGACTTCGGTCCGAATGCGGAACTGGGTGTCCCGCCTCGTATCTAACTGGGTGGTGCCCGTAAATCAGCGCTCTGTCGTTGTTGCTTCCATGCACACGACTCGGCTCACCTACTCACCCGGCGTCAAAGTACGAACTATCCTTGTTTGTTTCTCCTCCAACCCCTTGTTCCCAAATTGTATTGGCTAATCTTTTGTGTCCGTATCAATGAGCAATGACACTGGTGGGTGCACAGCGCAAGCTGACTCAGGCTTGGGGATTAAAATGGAAGTTACTCATCAACCTTGTTGTGCCTAATCCACAACTGGGTTTGTCGTTACCTACAACACACACTCTCTCTCTGTCTCCCCGATCAATCGTGACATCTCACACAACCCATCCTCAGCACCTTCAAAGAGCGACAACTGAGAGCATTCTGACCAGCTGCATCACTGTCTGGTTTGGGAACTGCACCATGTCGAACCCCAACACCCTAGAGTCGAGATTGAGAACAGCTGAGAAGATCGTCGGAGTCTCTCTTCCCTCCATAACGGACATTTACCACACACACTGCACCAGGAAAGCCACCAGCATTCTGAAGGACTCTACACACCCCTCACATGCACTCTTCACCCTCCTACCATCTGGAAAAGGGTACTGAAGCATTCTGGCCCTTACGGCCAGACTGTGCAACAGTTTCATCCCACAGGCCACTCGAGTACTTTCCCTTTTTGGACTGACGTGCATTTTATGTCAGTATGTAACTTTGTTTAAATGTTACATGAAGCTCCGGGTTCCAGAGAAACGTTGTTTCTGTTCACTATGTACTGTCTAACATGTATATATCTGAAATGACAATAAAGCTCAACTTCAACACCAGGAGTTTGCAACTACAGGGTGGGCCATTTATATATATAATAAAATGGGAATGGTTGGGGATATTAACGTCATGTTGTGGCACATTAGTATATGTGAGGGGGCAAACTTTTCAAGTCGGTCATCTTGGACATTGCAGTCAAACCTTGATATGGAGTTATCGTTAAAATTCTGCAGTTACAACAGCTTCCACTCTTCATGGAAGGCTAACCCCAGAATTTGTTGGTGGGAATCTGTGCCCATTCATTCTGTAGAGAATTTAAGAGGCCAGGCACTGATATTGAATGAGCAGGCCCAGCTCGCAATCTCTGCTCCAGTTCATCGTAAAGGTTGAGGTCAATTCTGAACTTGTTGACCCCGGCTCTGCCGTGTTATTATTACTGGCTTCCACGAACTAATAATAACATGTACATTTGATTGGATGAAATCTCCCAAACCAGACTTGGTATCCTATCACAGCATGATTCTTGATGTCACTGAGGTCTTCAGAACGACCCATTGTGCTTCTAAAATGTTTGTAAATGGAGACTGCATGCCAATGGGTCTGGCTGAAAAACCTTCAGTGATTAAGAGGTGTGTCCCATGCTTTTCTCCATACAGTGTATATCATTCAAGGGTCCTGGAGGTCATAGTCAGGCTCTCCACTGTTCATTCTCATGTATGGCAGTTGGAACCTCCACTAGATGTCACCCCAACCTCAGATTTGTACATACAGCGTCTGCTCACACTCCCAAATAGTGAAACCTACTGCATCTACATACAGCGCTTGATTCCTGTATTATTTGCACTGCTGATGCTGTTCTGATATGTTGATTACTGTTGAATCAATAAAGACTTCAGAACATATGCTGAGAAATGCAGATTTACCCTCTGCAATAAAACAATTGTGATTGTGAGCCATGAATCAAACTATATACACTGAATCATAGTTAGTTCCTTCACACAAGACTCTGGAGATCCAGTGGGTTCATTAAATGATTTTTCTGGAAAAACGCAGACACAACTTATCGAATTGGAAAGACAGAATCTACAGCTACACATGCAAAACTTTAAGATATATTATTTGTATTTCTTTTTATTATTTTAAATATTTTTTTAAATAATTAAATGCTATTTCAGTTGCATTTTTGCTATTTATTTTGAGTGCATCCCTTAACATATAATACTGGCACATGAGTCACGTACCTTGTCCACGTAAAGTGGGAGCAGCTCCTCCATAACCTTAGCTGTGTGGGCACTGACCTCTGAAGGCTTCACCACTGCAGCATTTCCTATGGAGCAAAAGGCAAAAAACTTACGTTATACGCTTGCTATATATATTGTTTAATAAACAACACAGCATGAGCATTTTTTTACCAGTTATCTAATAATTTATTCACTGAAGAAAACTTCAACAAATACACTGAAACTCCTCACAACATCAGAAATTATTTTCACTTGTGTATGCATGTGTAATACATTATAAAAATGATACTTTAGTCTTGTAATAGTCTTGTGATAAATAGTCTTGTAAGGGCGTCTGCCAAATGCCGTAAATGTAAATGATGTAAATGTAATTCTGAGTGTTATTACATTTATGTTGGTTAAATCTACACTAATAATCTACACTAATAATCAAACTCATATATCCCATGTATAATGAGTTCTAATTGATCTGTCATGAGTGAGATGATAAGACCAGGGATGCACAGTGGCCTAGACCACTAGCCAGATTAGATGAAATCTGCAGTTTTTGAAAAAGGAGCATTTAGAAAAGTAGTGCACTAAGCAATAAGATATACTGCCTAGCTGTGTAGTACTGCTGTCATTGTTGTTGCTCACCCTGCAAATTCAAAATGACGTCTTATTTAAACATTATGGATTTAAACAAAATGTCATTGTGTTTTCAATAAATTAAGAAAAAAAAAAACATCTACATAAAAATCTTTTCAAAAACTGGAAGGCTACCATATGACTCCTGAAGGGCTGGTGGTTCAAAATATGTGCATGTATATTAAGGGAGGTTTTAGTTTTCATAAGGATCAGATCGAATCCTTTCTTCTCATAGATTAACATTATTTATCATAATCATTATCATATTGGGTTTGTCTGATGTAAAACAATAAAAATGCTTTGGCATCAGCATACTTCTGTATGGTTGATAAACAGGTTGCACTTTGACCTCTTTCTTCAGAGCCATTGCTCCTGCCAAACGTACTAATGAACCAACCCAAGAGGTGGAATTTGTCCCGTCTCATATCTCTGGAATGTAATTACACCATTGCATGAACGAGTCTGAACGGAGACCGGGAACTGGACAATGCAGAGAAGGTCGATACCTGCAGCCATGGCTCCAATGAGGGGCTGAATGGTGACGGCCCACGGGTAATTCCAGGCCCCGATGATCAGGACCACACCCAGAGGTTCCGGCTGGACGTACACCTGGTCTGAGATGGTCATCAGGTTCTTGGCGACAGGCCGGGGGGCAGCCCACTCTTTTAGATGACTAACTGCCAGGTCAATCTCGCCCTCCAGTCCCATCGTTTCATACAGAGGGGTGCTGAACTCACTCTGAGACACACATTCCAGCATAAATTCATCATTTAACTCCTGTGTTGACTTCTGATGTCTGACCATAGATGACTGTGGCACACTGACCTTCCTCAGGTCCTTCATCATGGCATCGGCGATGTCCTTCTGCCTCTCCACAAACAGGCGGCGGAGGCTCTTCAGCTGCTGCAGCCTGTACTCCAGCGGCTTGGACCGGCCTGTGCTGAACGCCTTCCGGGCTCGATCCACGGCCTTCTGCTCCCGAGACATGCTACAATGCAGAGCATTCACGTTATAATGGGTTACATAACATTCAGCGGACTTATACACACACTGACTCTGCCCAAAGTGAAATGTTTATTTCTGTCTGATGTAGGAGGACCGAGTCACGTGACACACCATTCCAAAAGCTAATAACTGGAGTGTAGCGGTCCTGCCGTGTAGTAGCAAGGCTTTATAATAACTTTATAACAGAACAAGACAACTGCTCTCGACTTTATACGAGACGGCAGCAGACGTGGACGTAAAACAGACACAAAACAGACACACGCAAGTAAAGTGCGTGTTTATTTTTTTTTTTAAGTAAGACGGTCTTCGTGAACAAAGTAATTTAGTACGCAGCAAAGCCCTCACCTTGGAATTATATTCGACTCGGCCTCTGTACGCCCACAGAACGAACGGTCCGGACCGTCCCTCACGGTCAAGCGCTCCAAGTGCCCCGGTAACCGGGATCGAGCCGGAGCGCAGTTCCGTTAAGACAAGACCCGCCCTGGCGCGCTTCGATTGGACAGCAGCCCGTGGCTGCCGCCATTTTGTTTGGGGGCGCCGGTTTGATTGGTCAGTTCTATTCCAATGCGAGCAGTGACAAAGAGGTGCGTATGGTCAGCGGGGCGTGACCTCTCACCTCGATGTGACGTAATGTTCGCGGGCCCCACGCCGGGCGACGAGCCTTTCTGTGCCAGGCGTGGAACACTCCACGGTGTTTGTCAAGGTGACTCAGCAGATGTAACTCGGTAGCGACACGTTTACGCAGGCTGGAGTGAAATGTCATGTTATAACTGTGTAACAAGGAATTAGAACGAAAAAGTAGAACGAAATAAGATTATAGCGCTCCTATAATTTTATCAAGATTTTGAATGATTAAAAAGATGATAAAGTCTTATTTGTCGCACTGTCACATCAAACAATCTTCACACGACACACCTGATTTTCAGTCTCACTCTAAGTGTTAGAAAATGTGGACCCTTTGAAAGAATAAAATACTGTAAATCCTGTTGATAAACCTAAAATAAATAAAGGCCCCATCAGTGCAAGTTCCCTGGAGTTATCCTGCAGTTATCCTGCTGGAATCCTCCTGTTCTGCTGCACATCAGTTGCGTTGCCAGCTACGAAAGGCCAAGTGTGCATTTATTCCATACCCTTGATATCAGATATGGCTGCATGTTGCTGCATATCAAGGATATGGAATAAATCTCCCCTGATAATCCAGATTTCACTTTCCCTGCAGCACCGGCAACTTTTCTACCAAAAACACAAAGCGCAGCCAGCTCACGTGACAGCATAAGCGGCCTCCAGGAGAGCCAACTGCCGCCTCCTTTTGTTCCTGTGTGGACCTCCTGCAGCTCTGTTTACATGCTAACCGAGGCGTCTCAACTACTCCATGTGTGTGTATGCGTCTATGTCACTGTCTTATTTACATAACAATGCTTTATTGTACTTGCTTTAATCCATAATTATAATGTAAAACCCACCAGGAATTGTTCAGATGAAATTGATGGCTGACACATATCGTTACTTCTGTGTATTTAGGTAATGAGATGCAAACCATCAACTTATTAATAAGCATTCATGAATTGAGGTCTTGAGTGAAAGCTTTGTATTCATCTTGTTTCTCTATTCCCCATATTGCTCTTGGTTTTTGGCTCTGACCTGTTGTTAAGTGGTTATGCACAGAACACAGTAAATCAGTAAAAAATGTAGAAATCTGTTTTAGTTGAACAAAAATGAATATAAATGTATATGATGCATTAAGTGTCTTACAACAAACGTTTTGTTGTGCACATGAAACTACACACACACATATTTACGGTTGAAGTGAGGCAGGGAAGGGAGAATCTGTCACTCCCTTGAGGTAGATTTTAAAACTGACCATTTTTCCCAGCAGAACCCAAAGCATCCCAATGCCTCTGCTGGATTGTTTTCTTCCCATAGTGCATCCTGGGGTCCCGTCCTGTTACTTGGGGTTCCCCAAGTAATGCACGCAGTCATCCACAAGTTGTAAAAGAACAGAGAGAACAGAGAAGATGCTGGGAGGTCACCAACATACAACTTATTTAAGTCAAAGTCAACTTTATTGACTCACTCACTATTGACTTACTCAATATATCACACCATATCCAAACACACAGATAGAATAGATTGCAAAGCTTTGGAGATTCAAAAAAGGCCCTGTGTAAATGGAATAACACCCAAGTTTGACAGGTCTTAGGGTAGAGATGTGACTAAATGCAATTCAATAAAATGACAACAGTTTTCCAGAACACACACCTATTTCCCGCCTCTGTTGCCACCATGTGCCCAGTCAAATATGCCTGTCTAGAATGTGCCCTGGATACAAATATGAGGACACACAGAACCCTGTTCACTTTGCCAACAGCTATCTTGGCAAAGAAAAGTGAACATTCGTTCCAAGTATGTTAACCTTCGTAAGTTAGGCAATGGTTATAAAAACAGCTTCTAACCGCGTGGTCTTCAATTGAGATAAATTTGCAGGGAAGAGCATCCAGGTATATTTCTTGGGTTATTAAAAAAAATATATCCAATGATCATTGTTAAAAGAATTGCAAGAAAAAAAAATTTGAAAAGTATGCCAGAATTTTTTTAAACTGAAAATAGGTGGTGATTTAACTTATCTAAATATGGGTGGTGATTTGAATCTTCCAACATGGTAATGATGTTCAGATCAATAGATAACTGGCCACAAGGTTGTGCCAACACCACCCTGTAACCTACATCTGTGCACTGTAAAAAAAGACAAGTTGGGAAATCTTAAAGAAACATGTAACACTACCTTCTCTGAGGTCTCCAGAGTGACCAGAAGTTGTGCCGGATAGATGAGCCAGGGAGGCTAGCTGTAGTATTTTCTCCCCTCCCGACATGCAGTTAAATAGTTCCTCACCCATCCTCCCTTGAACCCATGTCCCTTGTCATTTGTGCAGATTGACAGCTGCTTAGAAATCTCAGATCAAACCATGATGTGTGGAATAGATCATTGTTCTTTGCCCTGGTTCACTACATTGAAAAACTGTGATAAACGTGAGCACAGATTCCAGAGAAGGCAAATCATCACATATTGCTGTTGCTGGAGAATAATCTAACCATGAGGGTTACATATTATACTTCCTGAACATAGAGTTGGAGAAAGAACTATGGATGAAGAGAAAAGAAGATGATGTCGAGGTTGGCATTTATTAGATCAGGAAGAGGAACAAGAGTAATCTGTCACTTTAACATGTCACCAGTGTTATGACATCATCATTTCTCTGCCAGGTCTTTGCATCCTAGCCAGTATTTTGCTATGGGTCTTGGATATGGAGGGGTTACATAGTCAATCTGTTTGGTTTGAAGGTCCACTCTGTAATATTTATCTGAAAAGAAAAAATACAGTACTGTATTATTTCTAATACAACACCCATGCAGTAGTGAGGATGATGTGTGATGCTAAATAAGTGCAGGGTGTGGAAGCAGAGATCAGTTGGGTCTCCATCTACCTTTCTTAAAGAAGAAGACGTTCTGGACCGGCATGCTGTTCTCCTGCGTCAGCTCGTAGTCTGTGTATTCCAGCTCAGAACTGAGCTTCCTGGCATCATCGTACCTACATCCAAATGACAGTTGCTTGCTGTTAACCAAGGTCTTTACCGTGACATTCAGCTGCGTTTCTGTCACAACTGAGATGCTGCTCTAGATTGCTCTAGCACTATGGGCCTATAGGTCGGTGATGTCTGATGGCTGAATAAAATCACCTTTCCTCATAGTCCAGAAAAAAATCTTCCCAGAAGAGCGAACGGGAGCGTCTGGATTTCTGACCCCGTCTGCCTTTTCTTTTCCTCCAGCCCTTGCGTCGGCCTTTTCCAGCAGCAGGAGCTGAGGTGGGCGGGACACTGATGTACAGGCGACCAACCATGGCTGCATCTATTGGTGGCTTGATCCCCACCCAGTCCTTTGAAATAAAACGTGGGCCTTTGTGATGCCCTTCAACTGTAAAAGCAGATTTGTGTTGGGTTAGTTGGTTTATTTGTACACTGTTGAAACAAATTGTTGGCCAAAAGGCTTTAGAGTAAAAGCAATATGCAGACAGCGTTGTGAATGAGTGAATTATCACCCATGCAAGGCTGAGGCACAGTTGCATGTGAGACTTACTGCTTTAAAATGGTTTTGCACAACAGTTTCTAACAGCTGCTTTTGAGACAATGCATCTTTTTTCAGGTGTACAGAGTGGAACTCAAAATATTTCAGCACACACAGTACTATGTGACCTAGGGTTCACAGAGGCCTCACCCTCAGAGGTTAAATTTGCTGCACACATTCCTGTTCTGTTCAGTTATGAATCGTCCCGGCACCAAAATAAACGTTTCAGTAACTCCAGACGGGAATTTCAACCAGTCGAACTTTCGCCTCTTCTCCACCCAGTGATCCACACAGGCAACAAAGTGCGAGATCTTACGGCCCTGGAAGAGTAGTGTGAAGAGGCTGTCCCAGCCGTCATTGCAGTACATGTCTGTGTATCGGCTGAAGAGCAGGGATGGTGAGGATTTGGTGAGGCGGACACACTCCTCATGTGAGGGCTGGTGCTGGAACTCATACTGGTAGTACTGGTCACCTGCATACAGACGTCAGTTCACTTTTTGTTGCAGAGAAAATGCTCCGCATGCATAACACTACTCACCTTTAAAGAAATACACCTTTTCTTTCCCATGATGCCCTGGGGCCGGGATGGCAAATGCAGCATCCACATCATCAGGAATCTTGTTAAAGCCCACGGATATATCTCGAGGATAATCTTCTTCCAGAATGCCATCATCGAAGCGCCAGTACTTATTGCCCTGCAGTTCGGTACAAAACATCTCCTTATTTCAATATGATGTGACAAGACAGGGCAAGAGGTTCAGAGGGCCGATTTTCAAGTTATACACAGAATATTTCAATATTCAACATTTCAATTTGTACCTTGAAGATGTAAGTCTTTCCTTGACAGTTGATTCTGGTGAAAGCTGCATCTATAGGACCAGCTATACCCCACACATCTTTAATGAGTTTAGGGTAACCAGGTTTCACTGACCGGTCATCCAGCTCAAAAAAATATTCACCTGAAACACACACACGCATGCAGAAATTGAACACACACACACACCACACACACACACACACACACACACACACACACACACATACACTCTCTCTCTCTCAATTATTGAAGAGGTAATTGCATGGAACCTCACATACTGCATTTCTATGAGTAATTATACTCACAGAGAGTGTGTGAGAGAGAGAGAGAGAGAGAGAGAGAGGGTGGTGCTGAATAAATCTCACCCCTGAATGCATAGATGGAGCCATTCTTAAGCTGCATAAATGCATCGAAGGGCCGCCCACTGCAGGTGACTGCATCAGGGTCGGGGTGAGGAGTGGGAGGTTGGGTGGTGGTTGGCACTGGTGTGGTTGGGGCACGGCTGGTCATTGGAGGAAGGGTGGTGTAATTAATGTTGCTCATCTGTTCATCTTCACTGTCCACAAACGTGTCCCCACGAGTGACTGAAAAAAATCCAAACTGAAAAGATCAGCTGACACCTAAAACACTGACAATTGCAAAGCAGAGCAATGCTTTTGAAGGTCCTGCTCTTACCTTTATGGCGACATGACGTGTCAAAGTCAATGCAGCAGCTTCCATGGTACCTGCACATGTTGTCACACTGGCACTTTCTAAGAGGGTCAAAGCCATTCTGGCAGCGGCCAACACATGACTCTGAAATGAGACACAGAGGAGTCACAAAGCAGGCGAGAGGGCCACATTCTTGAGACAAGTTGAATGCTTACCATCGGCAGCATACGAATGCGACAAGAACAGCAACAGCAGTGGGAACCACATGTTGTTCCCGGGTCTGGTTCCACATCTGCTTAGAGAATAAACCCCTCACTGCCTTTTAATCAATAGTTCCAAAAGTCGCCCTCATCACTCTGTTTGTTTTGGGTGTTTTCCCAGAATGGTCAATGTTTGCAACCCATTCCTTTGTAAATGAATCTTCCACCAGCAAAAACACACCATACATAAAAAAACAGCAAGGAGTATCATATAAATTCAGTATTTGTCCTCCTCCTCTCATTTTGTCACATACAAATCATACGAATCATACAAATGACTGCTTGAGATCAACACAGGAGAGACAAAATTAGAAACCCTGATCAACGCATATGAACAGTCAAATAAAGATCTGTAAGTCAGTTTTAGGGACACTGGGATCCTTTTTGGTCCAGGTACTACATGCAGCACGGGGGCCTTGCAAGGGAGGAGGGGACATTTAATAAAAAGTTGCTTATTTCGGTCCCGTTGCACTTACCAAATAAGATTTTGGAAACCGCGTCTAAACACACAGGGGCAGTGGTGGCCTAGCGGTTAAGGAAACGGCCCCTTAATCAGAAGGTTGCCGGTTCGAATCCTGATCTGCCAAAGTGCCACTGAGGTGCCACTGACCAAAGCACACTGCTCCCCGGGCGCTCCCTCACATGGCTGCCCACTGTTCACTCAGGGTGATGGGTTAAATGAAGAGGACATATTTCACTGTGTGCAACGTATGCTGTGCTGCTGTGTATCACATGTGACAATCACTTCACTTCACTCTTTACGAGGCTTGCAAAGTGTGTCCGTTACAAACGTTGAACACAAGATGGCGCCAGAACCCACGTTTCACTAAGGCGCCAACAGGAAACATTGACAAAAGGAGAAAAATAAAAAAAAGGATAATACAGCATTTTTTTTTTTTTTTGAGTTTAAAGACTTAATTTTCATTGAAAAATGCCCACCACACCCCAGGGCAAAATAAAACCCATATAAATACAAATCTGTACAAATACAAATAAATACAAACAAAATCTATACCAGAGTGTGCAAAACAAGTCGAACGAATGAGGTAGCGTATAATAATATAGTATGAGTGTTATTGCCTGGTTGAAAAAACTGTCCTTCGTTCTAATTGTTCTTGACCTCAGCACCCTGAATCTGAATCATCTGAAACATCCTCTGTCCCGGGTGTGTGCAGTCTCTAGCGATGCTGCGTGTCTTCTTGAGACAGCGGGTGTTGTAGAGGTCCTTCAGGGAAGGAGGAGTGTGACCAATGATAATCCCTGCAGTGTGGATGACCCTCTGTAGTGACGTCTTGCCAGCCATCGTGCAGCTCGAGTGCCACACAGAGATGCAATACGTCAGCACACTCTCAACGGAGCGGCGGTAGAAGGCGGTCAGCAGCTTCCTCCTCAGGTTAACTCTCCAGAAGTTCCTCAGAAAATGGTGGTCATTTACCATTGCCACTTACAGTGTTTCAGATCTGCATCCGTATACACACCCAGGAACATAAAACTGGTCACCTTCTCCACACCCTCCCCATTGATGTAGATGGGTTGCAGGTCGGCATTTTTTGTGTTTCAGGGACAAGTTAATCCCACCGGTCTCTGGACCTCCATCCTGTACACTGTCTCATCGTCACTGGAGATAAGCTCCACCACAGTGGTGGTCATCTACAAACTTGATGATAGCGTTATTTGGTTGGGTGCTGCTGACACGGTTGTATGTGTACAGCGTGTACAGACCCTGTGGAGGTCCAGTGTTAATGCTGAGGACTAAAGAAAATCTCTAATCCAGCACAGGATCTGTCCAGAAGGATTGTATTAAAAGTTGAGCTTAGCGCAGAGCCCCTGCTGTCCCCTGCTGTTGAGGTCATTATGACTGGTGTCAGTGCGACTGGCCTGTGGTCGTTGAGGCAGCTGATAGTGGTCCTTTTGGGCAGTGGGACGATTATGGCCAATTTCAGGCATGGTGGAATAGAGGACTGGGACAATGAAGTGTTGAAAATCCTGGTGATTGCCCAAACAGCGGTGATTGCCCAAACACAGACACACACACACACACTTTCCCAATACCAATAGATATGTAGACACTCACTGGATAAACAGTTACACATTCATTCAGAATATGAACTCATGAAATAATTAAGAATTTCTGCTGACTGGGTTTAGACTAAATCAGTGAGTCATTTGTTTAGGTTAAATATTTGTTCATTCTCATTTTTATATATTAAAGGGTCACCATAAATTGTGATAATACAAGAAAATGTAGTAAATGTAGTAAAAGGTGCCAGTTGTTTTTTAAGTTTTAGAGAACAGTTCAGAACAAAGCGGTGTGTCATATACAATTTCAAATCTGAATCGGAATCATGTTTGTTATGTTCGCACATACACAAGGAATTTGGTTCTAGCAAAATATACAATATACCATCAGGATCTACAGTCATGCACAAAATACAGATGATAAACAGACAACACAATATGCATGAAGTGCAATAACAACAGTGCAAGTATTCAGTGAAGACCAAAGCTGTGCACAGAAGATGTCACATTTTACTGGGTACATGTTTATGACTCAGTGAGGCCTTGGACAAAGTCATGCCAGCGAGGTGAGGGTTCAATCTAACTTTATTAGACTGGTGTCTACGTCTTTTTATGCTTCAGAAAATTCATAATTCAAATTCTTATAAGCCAATGTTAGTTGTCTTAATCAGGTATTATTAGGGCTATGGCCTGAAAAGTGCTAAATTGAAAACACATTTTCAGTTCAGTACAATTTCATTCAGGTCGAAAAGCCAACAGCAGTTACATTCACCGAGAATAAAAAGAATTCCTTATGAATGGCTGTAATCCCGGTTCTCTGAGCTGAGGGAGATGGTTGAGACATCTCACTATGGGACATGCTCTTTGCGTGATTAAACCTTGCCGCACACATCCACTCCCTCATTCCAAAAACCAGCTCATCCTTGCGGCATCCTAGAGGAGCATTCTGATTAGATGTTTCCCTCATGTCCCTCAGAGAACTAGCCTTAGAAATGAAACCTATTATTCTCTTTCAGTTGACTCCCTTGACAAGGATGGGGCAAAAGTGAGGTCACACAAAACTCATCCACCACAGGTCACACACACACACACACACACACACACACACACACACACACACACACACACACACACACACACCTATAGTCAGTTTAGAGTCGCCAACTCACTTTCTTTGCATGTGTTTGAATAGTGTGAGGAAACCGGGAAGCAACAGGGAGAGCAGGCAAACTCCGCAACCTTTCAGGTGTGAGGCGGCGGCCATGCCACATTGAGGGCGCTTCATCAAACTGCCTGTTGCCTGTCCGCACTCCCAACCCTCGGGTGGGCCCAGACAGTAGTAGGTACCCCGTAGCAGCACTCTGAAACAGTAAAAAAAACTCTAGCTTATTATAATATTATCAGTGTATGTAATCAGCCACATCTTTCCTCAGATCTTTCCGGATATCCTCCAAAGGCCACCCTGTAAAGCTGCTTCATGTATATGTGTTGTTGGTGGACTGGTTGAACAAGGTTTGACAGGCTGGCTTGCCTGGTGTAAGATAAGATAAGATAAGACAAGATAAGATAAGATGATCCTTTATTAGTCCCACAAGTACGAAATTTACATTGTCACGGCAGGAAGTGGACAGTACAAGATAAGAGCAGCAAAAAACCAAACATTGACTGCATAATATAAAAGCTCAGTGTACAAATAAGCAAGTAATAGTCCTAGAATAGAAAAATAAAACTGTGAATGTGAGTTGTAAAATGTGAGTTGTAGAGCTGGGCGGCGGTTGGCAGGAAGGACCTTCTAAATCTCTGTCCCACATTGTGGTGCCACAGTCCACTGAAGGAGCTGCACAGTCCTGATAGGGTCTCCTGCAGGGGGTGAGAGATGTTGTCCACCATTCTCCTGTCACTCACCACCTCCACTGGGACCAGAGGGCATCCTAGAACCAAGCTGGCCCTCCGGACCAGCCTGTTCAGTCTCTTCCTGTCCCCAGCAGAGATGTTACCTCCCCAGCAGACCATAAAAGATGGCTGAGGCCACCACAGAGTCATGAAAGGTCTTCAAGAGACCTGAGCATCCGCAGAAAGTACAGCCTGCTCTGCCCCTGTTGTGAGTCCAAGAGAATTTCTCAAAATTCTGTGACGTTGATGGTTATTGTTATGGTTTTGAATTTCTCTATACCTTCCTCACTGAAAATGTAATTCCTTGCACCACATACATACTTAGTAACCAAACGCATGAGCATGTGCCAGGTGAACACATGAGCGTTCAGCGTTTGGTATGTTGCTTACGTAGCATCAGATGCTAATATGATGTACCCAGAAGTTAGTTTAAAACTGCTGGCCTTTGTTGTCCACGTCCAGCTGATTCTCACTCTTCCGCCACGTCTCACTGTTCTCCATCATTTTATTGTACTATTCCAACGCATACTATAAAGTCAAAACGGAAAGTTCCACTTGGATTTGCACTTGAACCTTGTCCTTTGCTGTTAACCCAGGAGACGCGCTTGTAGCACCCAGAATCACAAACTTATTCCACTATCCCCTGCAGCTTTCTCATCTTGTGCGAACCTTAAATATTTTTCCGGTGGGTCAGCTGGTGCGAACGTAAAGAAAATGTTATTGAGAAAAGTTAAAATTCGAATGATTGAACTATTAATAGAATCAGGCTGCTTATCAGCAGTGCTTATCAGCGGTGCTGAATTATGAACTCTTCAAGCAGATGCATGAGTTCCATGTGTAGATTAGTTCCAGTTATCTCACTTTTAAAGGTCTATTGTAGTTCATAATAATGAGTAAGCACTAATTCAACAATAAATGATCAAAGCGGTGGACTTTATGACTTCAGTCAAGGAAGAGAACATTCTTATCTTAAAGATGTCAGAGTGTTCAGATCAGATAGCTGTTAGGTAATGTTATGTTATTAATCATGTGAAGAGAAAGTGTTGCATTTTTACTTGATTCACAATTTCCAGTATAATGGAGTTTTTCATAAATTCATAAATTTATGAATAACTCGAGACTAATCATTACAGATAATTCCAGATGACATTTCCTTCAGTAACAGCCATTTCCAGGTGCCATTTACATTTAGTTTACAGCTGTCACAACGCTTGGATGGTATTTCTAAATAAACTTTTCAACTGTAGTGTGCGCTGAAACAAGCATAGCTCAATTTATGAGCAACTAGCCATGAGAATAAAATATATCCTGTCCAGTGTCACATACATCATGTTCATTCCCCTCATTATGAATTTATTGTCTATCTGTACAAAGTAGGCAAAGAAATAATCAAACTTGAAGCAGTCCAGATCTACAGCACAGGTTTGTATGGGCCACACTGCGAGGAAGTACATGTTCACTGAACTACTTCTGAGTAAAGAGTGTGAAAAAAGGCTCAAGTAAGTAGAAGGTATGGTGACAGGTCAAACCCAGTTTAGACGGAGTGAGAATAATAAAGACATGTACCACAATTAAAAAAAAACAACAAGACAAAAAAAGGAATCCTAGGAATGGGAAAAAATCGAATATATTCTCACAGTATCAAAAGGAAATGGAAATTACTAACAAAATCTTTAACTTGTGATAATAGAGAATGAAATGGGTATTCACATTGTATTCACATAATAAATGAAGCCATTCTTTTTTTTTGTAACTGCTGGCTTCACCACACTTTTGACTTTTGGACCCAGTAATGCAGAGACATTCTTGGATTTCAGATTTAGCCTATTGGCCGTATTTTGATTTTTAAATTTTGGTTAGTGAACTATCCTCATGTTCAGAGTTTATTTGCCTCTCGAAGGCCTGAAGACAGGGATCGGAGTTACAGTAAGGTTCCTCAATGAAAAGAAATAAAAGCAGATACTTATTCATCATGCAATACCATCAGGTAGGCAAATGATTGGCCCCTAATTTATTCTGCAGCATAACCACGACCAATCTGTGCAGTGGATTGAAATAAGTAAGCAGGATGTGCAATAAAAGTTCTCAAAATGTGAAGCATGACATGACAATAAAGGTGTGCAAAAATTCAGAATAGATGCATTTGTGTTATAGAGTGGGAGCTAAGGCTCACCGGGACCTCTGGCCATATTGGCCTGTTGCGGTGTTCGGGTTTCAACAGACAGAAGCCTGCTAACCAACTACATAGGAGTGTAGGTTCATTAAAGATGTACGATTGCAGTGACTTGTCCTCTCGGAAGAGCACACGATGCACAGCAGTTTGCAGTTGCTGGAGGAGGTGTGGGAGGAGATGATGGAGGAGGTGAGGTTGTCAACATTAACTGCTGTGCATTCTTGGTGAGAGAGTAGAAGTCATGGACTCTCATGGATCAGTGCTTACTGGTTGAACTTATTACTGAAGTAATCCTGTGACAGTGTACAGCTAGTAAACACTTTTTATGTCAAAACGCTATAAAATGTTATAATTTAAAATCGGTTTGAAAGAACATGGCAACGATTATAAACACCTGCTGGTGAATCCTGCCATATTTACACCAGACATCTAGATTTGGTGTCCTTGCTTCTTTTGAAGTATATTGTGTCATCATGTGTCATCAAACTTTTCAAGTATGTTGTGTTAGAATATTTGTCATATTGAGGCATTAGTGCCGTCAAACGGTCAGATATGAAATACTTTTTTCATAATTTAGTTTAAACCTGCCTACAATTTTAGAGGACATATATTTGCATTACTCTTTCAGCTTTTTTTCCCTGTACTGCTAAGATGACGACACAAATTACAACCTTTGTTATGGGGTAAATCAGGTGAGTTCAGAGTCTCTTTAAATCCTTATAGTGGTAAATAAATCATCCATTGTTTAAACCACTCCCTCCCCATCACCCCTCCCTCTGTTTTGGCTGAAGTTAATGTTTAATTGTTCTTTTTTTCAAATATATATATAGATATACTTCATGCAGTGTTCTGCTCAGCTTCTGTCACCTGCCGTATTCACTCTGTGAGCCATGGATGGATTTATGAAGTGGCTGTGGAGCCATCGGAACTACCTGATCATCTTCCTCACACCCATTCTTTTCCTGCCTTTGCCTCTCATCATTCCAAGACCCGTGAGTTGAAATTCCTGAGCTCCTCTGTTCTTCTTCATTTTCACACTTGTCAGTTCTGTTATGGTGGTCTTTTAGAAGATACGGCTCATGAGGTTTTTTTTGTTAATCTCAGGTCTCTGGTGTGTTTACTATCAAGACGTTTTTAAAAAGCTGTAAAATTTTCTGTTCTCACTATATATACTTTCTATAATTGTTTGATGTTTTAATTATGAAGTGGTGAGATTTTTAATAATGAAATTCATTCTCAGAATGTTCCCCAAAACTCTTAATTTGGTCCCAAATGTAGAATATACAAGTAAGAATGTGAATTAGACTTAAAGACAGAAACAATTGACTCATTAACTTATAAAAGTGGAAAGAATTCAGACAGATATAATTTTACAGCTCCCTTGAACATGACACAACCAGGCAATAAAAGATTTATGAAAGCTTATGATCACTGGTAGGTCATGGGTTATTGTAAAAAGAGTAATAAACGTGGCTAGAAGGGATGCTGCTTTTCACTATGATCCAATAAACTATAGCGCGATGTAAAGTCTTTTAAGTCAAGTTCTCTGTTCTTTCTTTGAAGGAGGCAAAATGTGGCTTTGCCATTATTGTGATGGCTGTGTACTGGTGTACAGAGTGCCTGCCACTGGCTGTCACTGCACTGCTGCCTGTGATCCTTTTCCCTATGATGGGCATCATGGAGTCTGGGGAGGTAGGCCTCTAAAGAAATATCTTGTCATAGTGGGTATCATTTTTTTGTTTAAATAATGAAGATTCTTATTAATGAAGGCCGGCCCTGCAGGAAAATGATGCGTAGATGCTGCATGTGACCTTATTTAACCCGCATAGATTGGAGAGTAGTGGTCATTTCCTGTGGTCAGCGTTTCCTGACCAGGTTGTGATTTCTGCTGATCTGCGAAACATTCTGGCTCATTAACTGCAGTTCTCCACTTTGAGATCAAACTTTGCTCTTAAGGAGGACATAGAATGTGTTCTAGATGCATACATTTCTATCCATTTTAAAACTCTTCCTGTAATGTGTTTCATTATCAGGTCTGTGTTCAGTACCTGAAAGACTCCAACATGCTGTTCATTGGTGGTTTGCTGGTAGCAATTGCCGTGGAAAACTGGAACCTGCATAAGCGCATAGCCCTGAAAGTTCTCCTGCTGGTTGGAGTGCGTCCTGCTTTGTAGGTTCATAAATTTGAGCAACGCACACGTCTCTTCTGTCTAATGTTACCTTTTTCCTCATTGTGATTCTTGATAACATGAGTAAACACACGCTCTTGCCCTCCCTGGTTCTCCAAGGCTCATGATGGGCTTCATGGTGGTGACAGCCTTCCTGTCCATGTGGATCAGTAACACGGCCACCACTGCCATGATGCTCCCCATTGCCCAGGCAATTCTAGCCCAGCTGAGTGCCACTGAGGCTGAGGCTGATGAGCTGGAGCTGCGTGGTGGACACAACAACCACGCCTTCCAGCTGGAGGACGTCTCAGAGTCCAAACCACCACTGGAGAAATTTGAGAGTACGTGTTTCCCATCACTAACCTCCCTCAAACCGGCACAAATTGTCCATACAATGGCGACAACCTCTGAGCAGTAACGTTGCTGTTCCCTGACAGAAATGGCCGCTGATGAGGAGAGCGCTGTTCACTCAGCGCTGGAGAGGAGGAGGCAGGCACGGGAGCAGAAATACCTCCTCCTGGCCAAAGGCATGAGTTTGTGCGTCTGCTACTCAGCCAGCATCGGGGGTACGGCCACCCTGACAGGCACAACCCCCAACCTCATCCTCAAAGGCCAGATGGACGAGTGAGAGCCCTGATACATTCTCTGACGTGAATTATTTCCCTTCAGGCGGCAACATGCATTTCATTTCAGTGCTTAATTTCTCTTGTAGCATCTACCCCCAAAACAATGACATCATCAACTTTGCTAGCTGGTTTGGCTTTGCCTTCCCCAACATGGTTCTGATGCTGGTCCTGGCCTGGCTGTGGCTGCAGTTCATGTATCTGGGTTTGAAGTAAGGATGGTCGGCAGGGCTGCTGAGCTTTCCGTGCAGGAGATCTCCAGGGTAACGGCTCAGTCTCATCTTTCCCTTGCAGCTTAAAGAAGTCCTTTGGTTGTGGCTCGGACAATCCTGGCGACCGTGATGCCTACCGGGTCATGAAAGAGGAGTACAGGAAGTTGGGTCACATGACTTTTGCAGAGGGTGCAGTGCTCTGTATTTTTGTGTTGCTGGTGGTGCTCTGGTTCACCCGTGAGCCTGGATTTATGCCTGGGTGGGCGTCCGTGTTCAACGGGAGTGGCCAGTGAGTGAGATATTTTATCCTACGGGGAACCAATGACGGGTGCCGAGAGGTACTACGATGGAGGGGATATCTAACCCATGTGTGCTCCACAGGTATGTTACAGATGGAACTGTAGCCATTTTCATGTCCATGCTGTTCTTCATCATCCCATCCCGCTTTCCTCAGTTCTCCTTTTCATCGGGACGTGACGGTAAGGACAGATTTCCAGAGTGTGGTGTGTGTGCTACCGTGCCACTGAAACTGCTGCTGTGGATTTCAGGTCAGCAAGTGCAGGCGCCAACTCCACTGCTGCAGTGGTCAGTGGTGCATGAGCGGATGCCCTGGAACATCATTCTGCTGCTGGGTGGAGGCTTCGCTTTGGCCAGTGGCAGCGAAGTACGTTCCCCTGATGAGAAACGGACTCTTTAGCTGAATCTGTTGTCACACAGAACAACTGTGACTCAACTCAACTGTGCTGATTTCAGGAGTCTGGTCTGTCCGTGTGGTTGGGCCAGTGCCTGGTACCACTGAAAAGCATCCCGCCCTTTGCCATCTCCATCATCCTGTGCCTTCTGGTGGGCACCTTCACAGAGTGTTCAAGTAACACAGCCACCACCACGCTTTTCCTCCCAATCCTGGCATCCATGGTGCGAGAGCCCCATTTACTAGACATTTACTTTCTGAGGAGACATTTCATCTGTCTATAATGTATTTTTGGTGGAATTTCCATCTTGTGTGTGTGTTGTTTCAGGCCACGGCCATTGAGCTCCACCCACTGTACATCATGCTGCCCTGCACCATCAGTGCCTCCCTTGCCTTCATGCTGCCAGTGGCCACGCCTCCCAATGCCATTGCTTTCTCCTATGGTCAGCTTAAAGTGATGGACATGGTGAGAGAGAGGTTTATTTCAACTGTCCAATCAAATATTTGCAGTTCAATTTGTAACCACCACATGTCCTCAACTTGAACAAAAGTCATCCCTACACTACAGGAGAATAAGTCTTATTCTCTCAGTCAGATCAGCTGTCTGTATTGATGTGTCCTATTCACAGGCAAAAGCCGGATGTGCCCTAAACATCATCGGAATCCTTACAATTAACCTGGCTATCAACACGTGGGGCAAGGCCATGTTCCACCTGGACACATTTCCTGACTGGGCACGAAACACAACTCGAGCTTCCTGAGCCTCCAGACCATCCACTCCTGGATTCCTATTTATTTAAGGCCTCCACAGCTCCTAGGGACTTGTCAGCACTGCTGTAATTATCAACATATTTACAGTAAGCAAGTTACTTTGGTCCTATATGGGGACATTTAGTGCCCTGGTCAGGAAAAGTCACATGATTATGTGACCAAACCAAACTGAATGTTGACAGCAATGCTGAGGGACTGTAGTTTTGTTTAGATGTTTCCATGGAAACTATGCTTATAATGCATCTTCAGATGTTCTTTAGTGTGAAGTCTGCAGTTTGAACCGGTCAGATAAGGTATTATAGATCAATTATCCAAGAGACACATGAACCTTTGTCACATTTTATAAACTGAAGTTTTTCTATTGTTTTAATTTCTTCTACCTTTTCTAATATCTGGTTCGTGGTACCAGTGTTCCTATGAGTCTGGTTTAGAGTTGACTTTGATACCCTTTGGGCAATTGGATGCATGGGTTTAAAAACCAGCTTTATTTTACTCACTCAATAATCATAATCCATAACACGATAATTTCTTTATTTATCTCCACACAGTTCCATAATGAAACTCATAAGGTATTAGACAAAAGATATTTACACTTAGTCAGGAGACAGAGCAGTCCTCTGAATTCCACTGGATTTTACTGTAACTTGACATTTGAACAACAGTTCATTTAATAAAGTCTTTTTGTAAAATAATTCTGTCTGACTGAACAGTGAGGAGGAAGATCTGAGCAGGCTGGATGGGGGACTCCCCAAACCTTTAACTTCAAGATGAACAAGGAAGGGTGAGAGTTCATTGGAAGGATGAGGAGATGAGAAGAAACGACTCATATGAAAACCTGTAGGGGGCAGTACATACAATAAAGAAGGTGGATGGCCTTCTGTATTTTCTGCAATCAAAATCTATCCGGTATTATTACTAGACTGACAGAACGTTACGAAAGTTCTATATTTGTGGGATATGCACATAGAAAGGAAACTGACATTTAAAAGCACATTTTAGAAAAGCGGAACCAGTTGTGGGACAGAAAGAGGTGCAGAACCAGTTTGCCTGTTTTGCTGGAACAGCACCACAGTATCACCAGACAAAGGTATATAATGATTTCTGCCAGACGGCCTTCAAACACTCACACTAAGCAGAAACAAATCATAAATAAATGAATCAACTACAGCCACTTTTTTTTAAGGGTCTTCACTTTGGAAACAGGTGATGGAGATAAAAATAAAAATCGTGCAGACACACACACAAAGTAAAATTCCACTAAGGACCAAATAACAGGGCATTGTCCAATACGGTCTCTGTTCTTCCTCTCCTTCTTGTTGTGTGATTGGTAGCTCATATGATCGCCTGTTTTGTCATTAAGTCCCGATAGTGTAAATGCACTAGGGACCACCACTATAGGAATAATCTGCTTTGTTGTGCATCACCAGCTTGTTGTCCACAAAGTAGAAGCTGTCAGACTGTGTCTCATATGGGTATCGAATCATCTCTCGCACTATTGACAAAAACATAGAAATTGATCAGGAGTAAGATCAGAAACATTCAGAAATGCTGGGCATTATTTTACTTTGTCACAATGGCAACCTCGATCAATGATGTTCACAGTCTTTACAGGTGGTAAAAGAATTTAAAACTCCCAATACTCATTGTCATTACAAGATTCATATAAGATTCACATTCAGACCTGAGGTCAAGACAAAATCAAGTAGATTTAGACTAATTTGTTTTTCCTGGTTATAATCATATCTGTTTTATTAAGTCATCCTTAAGTAGGCTGAACAAATGGAGAAGTTCAGTCCGTCTATGACATGCAATGATCCTGCTAGACATGCTGCTAGTCCCGAGGACATCACTACAACACTGTCCAATCCCGATTAATGTTCTGAGGGTGAAACAGAGCACAATAAGAGTGACTGGCGAGACTCACTGATTTCCTCAGAGAGGGGAGGGAACTCGTAAATGTGTTCACACGTGTTTTTGCTGTTGGGGATGCAGAATCCGAACTCGAAATCAAAACTCTTGAGGAGCTGCTCTCGGAAGTAGTGCCTTTCGATCATTCGGAAATTGTTGATAGGAATGTCGCCAACAGTGAACTCAACTCTGCATAGAAAGACATTTTTTAATTCCATCAGCAACGTGTCCACTGCAGTTCTTTAGTAAGTGACCTTTATTAAGTGACCTTTACTGTCCTCAACCAAACATCTACACACTGTTTCAATTCTAAATACACTTAAATCATTCATTCAAACTCACGTGGCTCCAACTTGGCGTAGCTGCAGGAAGGCAGGCGTGAACTGGTAACGAACAAAACGGCCAGCGTTTGAGTCGAAAGTCCTTTTTCCATCTATGAATTCAACAGAGAAAAGGCGAATGAAATCAGCCACTGTGCACCTACGATTAGCTCGTGAGATAATAACCTGAACCGATGGATGGGGGCTTGGTGATCTCGAACAAGGCTGTTCCCGTTTCCATGTCACGGATCTTGAAACGCGTGAAGTCAATGTTATGAATGTTCTGGTCCGGCCCGCACAAGTAATCTGCGGGATGAGAGAAGTCAGACATTAAAAATATGCCCGAGAGCATCAAAACCACTCACACTCTAACAAGAGAAATACTATTAAAGCGAAATGATTGTGATACACTGCAGCACAGCACACGGTGCACAGAACGAAATGTACAGAGCAGTGGGCAGCCATGAAAGGCGCCCGGGGAGCAGTGTGTAGGGGCGGTACCTTGATCACTGGGACCTCAGTGGCACGGTTCGGGATTTGAACCCTCAACCTTCTGTTTATGAATCTGCTTCTTTACCCACTAGGCCCCCAACACTAACAATGCCAACAATGTTCATGAAAATAACAACACAACATTACTGTCCATGTCCGTTTATTCTGAATCAGGAGTCCGTCATGCAAACACACAATGCTGGAGTCCAGAATCAAACTCATGACTCATGAAGTGTGATGCCATGTCAGTAAGCGCTGTGCCACTAAGCAGCCCTAACCAGACTATTAACACAATTAACACTAATAAGACTAATTACATTAATTGAACTACATTAACAAAAGTAGCAAGTCAAAAAAACACCAATTACACTGAAACTGAACAACTAAAAAAAAGTCCCTGCTGTCAGATGAAGTGTTCATTGTGTTCTTATACACACGCACACACACACACACATGCGCACACACACACGCGCGCGCGCGCGTACACACATGCACACACACAAACACACACACACGCACGCATACACTCACACGCACACACACGCATGCAAACACACACACACACACACACACACACACACACACACACACAGGCTATTTTTGCTTTACTAATCTGTCTTGTCACCTTGAAAAGGGACACAGCTAATCATCATTCACAGGCTCCTCTACATAACACAAGAGCCAGTCAGAGAAGCCACTCCACTCCAAATTCAGGCGAACATGATAAAGTGTCTATGGAAAGTGCTATGATTCCTCTCTAAAGGACAGAAGAGATTATCCAGGATGGAGAAGCAATCAGGAGTGTTCAGGTCTACCAAGAGAAATCAAATGTCGAAGGTGATATGGCCAGTGTTGATTTATGAAGTCCCTGTGACACAAAACAGTTAACCCCGAGTTGCTGCAGGGTGACTGTCCTATAACTAACAATCTGGATTCATGCTAAATGCTGTAAATAGAGCACCAGCAGTTGCTTTAGTCGGTGTCATTTTATGGGCAGGTGGATCACATGGATGTCCTGTCCAGCCCGGACCAGATTACGTTGTAAATGGATTAAGGTGTAGGCTATATGGAAGCTACTGAAGCACGTACCCCTGCCCTCAGCAGAGATGAGACATGGAATGTGGATAGCTGACAGTGTCACTGGTGATGAACCTTGCATGAACTATACAAATTGCTCTACTCAAACATACACTATTGTCTTTTTTACACACTTGTAAATATAAAGTGTCTAAATAAAATGTCGTATTGTTGACCAACAATAATTATTACTGTCATTACTAGTAATAGGGTTAGGGTTAGTAAAGTGAAGTGATTGTCACTTTTGATACACAGCAGCACAGCACATGGTGCACACAGTGAAATTTGTCCTCTGCATTTAACCCATCACCCTGAGTGGGCAGCGGGCAGTCATGACAGGAGCCCGGGGAGCAGTGTGTGGGGACGGTGCTTTGCTCAGTGGCACCTTGGCGGATCGGGATTCGAACCGGCAACCTTCTGATTACAGGGCGGAGACTCATGCAGAATTTTGTGAGAAATTACATAAATAAGAAGAAATTAATATAAAATACACACATGTTAAAACAGCACACACACTGACCTTATTGTACATGAGATAATGTTTTGATTATGGTGTTTACATAAGTTGTTTACAATAAATTCCTTTCATATTCCCGTTTACATGCTCAAGAGCATAAATGTATTAGTAACGACACACAAACCCTACAAACCCACATTTGATTTTCACTTCACAATTTTGAAACTGAACCTGATAAAACATAAGTTGTTCTTTTAAACAACTTTTTAAAATACATTAAACATTATACACATGAGCAGGTCTATGTCTTTGTGGAAAGTAAAGAAAAGACAGGGATCATTGTAAATTAATTCAGTGTGGACAAGATTAAGGACAATTTGTGCTTGTCCCATAGATTTATTTCATTTATAATGTGTTCCAAGATACGATGTCTTGGCCACTCTGGCTCAGCAGATGGCACCATATCCTTGTGTGTTAGCCCTATCAACTTCCCTGTAATTACCTGCCATGTTTTCCAGTTCCTTTGTCACTTGTATCTTGTGCATGTCTCTACATGTGTGCTTCTGTTCTGTTACGATAATGCCCGAGAGTTGATTATTCAGTTGTGTATTACGTTTCCATGCCTAATTTTTGTTCTAATTGTTCTTGTTCTTTTGTTAAACTCAGTTGTGAAAGATGATGGATAAAGTCCAGTCCTGAGGAAATGACCATGCAAGCATGTGATGCAAAACGCGGCAACATTTCTGATAGGATATTTACAGCAAATAATTTGTTTGCATAATGCAAATAAGATTTTTGTTCTAATCGACTCATATTCCAAGTATGACTTTATTGAGATTATGTTTAATCTTATTCAGGTAAAATTTTTGGTCAATGTAACTGAAAAAAAAAACAATGTAATTATACAGACCCCTTTATGGCTCAGCTCTGACCCTCTTGTGGTCCCTGTGTCTGCTGATCAGCATTATGACCCTGGTCCCCTATATTTACCGCTGACCCCTTAGTGACCCCTGTATGTACTTACACATATAAGGAACACAAGGAAACACTTAATCATAATCTATCAAACAGGGCTGTGTGATATTAGAAAAGATCAAACTTTGGTTAGTTCTTCCATGCCTGACTGGCTATGAGAACAGAAAAGTTTTATATGAAAGTTCTTAAAGTGACTATTGTACATGTACATATATTGATATCAAGGTGACACACACACACACACACACACACACACACACACACACACACAAACTCCAATTTCAAAGCTCTATAATAAATGTAGCCCTCAGGGCATGTTCACTTTAAGCATGTCTTCATGACTTACAGAAAGAAACAGACACAAAAGGGGCACTTTTTGACGTGTAAATGTGTTACACAAATGTCAAAACAATATAAACAGTTTCACACGTATTTTTCCTCTATCAACCCCCTAATCCCATTTACTCACACTAACAATGAAATGGATGCACAAAAAATTCATAACTAGAGTCAGGTCAGGTCCCTTTTTACATATGTAAAAACAGGCTTATAACTGACTTATTCAAATAACAAAAACTTTCAAACGCAATGTAGCAGAGGGCAGATCTGGGCTCTAACAAAATTCTTTGTATGACCAAAAACAGGATAAATGAAAAGGATCAGCTTTTTCATTAACCTTCATTATAATCTGGTTTTGATTGGACTAGTTGGCTTATGAGGTTCCCAAAAGTTTTTAAACTAAATGGGCAGGGTTAATACTGACCACTTTAACTAACAGGTCATTTGACAGTGTACAGTTGACCATAATTATTGCCTCTCCATCTGTCACATCAACCTTTCCCCATTTACTCCTCATCCCTGCCAGGATGAAAATGAGATCCTTCCACAAGTCTTGGTGACAAAGGATCCAAGTGGAACCTGAGGGCAAGATATAAAATATACCTGAGCCAAAGTATGAGCTTGAAATATCTAAATATGCAAGATTGGGGTAAAAGAACACTCTAAGCATAACTCAGAGAAATGATCCGGGCATCTCTTTCTCCATAAGGTGAATTTAATTTAATATTAAAAGGAATAAAAAATATTATGAATGCTTTCATTTCGTTTCACAAATTATCACAGAGAATAGGTACAACGTCAAGGGGGCATAAGCCAGACGGCCAGAGAATAAAATTAAGTGAAATTCTTATTATTATCATTGTGATTGTACTGATCCTCCCTGGCGTCCAGCAATGACCTGGGCAGGATTGCCATCCCGAGGCACTGAGAGCAGGCCACGCCCCTTCCTGATCCCCTACACCAGTTTCACCTCCATTTAAGGAGGGCCTGCACCAGTGTCTGGTCTTGTTCATCTGTCATTGTCACTATGTGTGAGTGGTCCACACAAACTGGTTGGTCTTGGTCAGGAGTCAGTGGGACTCCAAGTGGAATGTTAGCAGGTGGCAATAGTTCAATACTCCAATAGTTTTTGTTTTTATTTCAGGTGTGGTCGTGTGTTCAGTGTCCCCCTGTGTGAACGAGCCTTTCCCCATTTCCACTTCCATCTCCCCAAAATAGAATCCTCCATGACTAGTTTTAAATCTATGCACCTTTAGCTGGGTCCTCATCTACCTTGGTGTCATAACAGTGATACACAGCGCAGCACACAGTGACACAACGAAATGTGTCCTCTGCATTTAACCCATCAGCCTCAGTGATCAGTGGGCAGCCATGAAAGGTGAAGCAGTGTTTGATCATGATCATGGGGACCTCAGTGGCACCTTGGAGATACAGGATTCGAACATGCAATCACTGCCCTGCAGTACTGGCAAATTAGTTTTGAAATCTGATACACAACTTTGATACACAACGACATTCATTTTAATAGATTTTATTCCACACTGTAAAATCTGGGTGAATGGCACAACTGTTCATCCAAGATTTGTGATGGTATGCACACCAACATCAACTGCATCATATGCCGCATGTAACAACAGGCGGATCAAGTCCGGGGACCTGCACCTCTGCCTGCCCTGCTGAAATTTCCTCTGTCCCTTCCGCATCTTAGATTTCATATATACAGAAAATGTACTGATTCACTCGAATCAGTTCTCTAAAATGATTTATTCAAAAGATTCATTCACCAAATCATTCAGTGCTCGGCAAAGTGGGCTTGCGAGAAACTGATACATGGCTAAATGGTTCAGATTTCAGATCAGTTCATGGCTTCCGGGACACTGAGATGAGAGTGTTGTTGCTGTGTTGCTTTGGCAAACACGTTTGTACAAAAACTCATTTATAAATCATGATGTTTGAAGTGTCCTGTTCTATGGTATGCTTCGGAACTGGTCTACTCGGCAAATTGGGCTCAGTGAGTGATCCGTTCACTGAATGTATACCCCACAGTGTACAGTTCCCTGTACATTGAGGGTCACACATTTCCTCGAATTGTGGGTTTTATACTTGTTACATGTTTCTGCAGTGGCAATTTAGCAGAAATTCTCCTTCAATCGCTCCTGCTACAGCTGGTGGGTCTCACTCTCTTCTCATTACTGCCGGTCTAACGTTTAAAGTTTGAATTTCTGGAAACGAAATCTGTTAAAACAACAGAGAACAACGGTTGCCCTGAGAGGAATATGATTCAGGGGAGTGTAGTGATTTGTTCACTAAGCAGTACAGTTGGTGCTGCTGCGTGCTGCGACGTGTAGCCAACCTGCCAGAACTGGAGAGGATTTGCAAGGAGGAATGGCAGAGGATCCCCAAATCCAGGTATTAAATACTTTCTTTCCCAAAAAGACTCATGGCTGTATTAGATCCAAAGGGTGTTTTTACTAAGTACTGAGCAAAGGGTCTGAATACTTAGGACAATGTGATATTTCAGCTTTTCTTTGTTAATAAATCAGCAGAAATGTGCTGTGTGTTAATTCATGGGGAACTTAAATGGTTTTAGCAACTGGCTGCAATATAACAAAGAGTGAAAATTTAAGGGGCTCTGTACCAACAATACTTTCTGTACCCACTGTCAGTGAGGAATCTAACTGTCCTGTCTGGCAGACTGACGTCGGAAGAGGAGAATGCAGACAAAGATATTTTTTATTTTATTTATTCGATTTCACCAAACGTTTCAGCAATGCTGTTTTTCCAACCACATTTCTTCCTGGAAGGTTCCGGACTATCCTTTTTTAAAATAATGCATCAGACAGTTCTTAACCCAATTTTAGGAGAAATTGATCAGCATTGTTCTTAGATGCTTTTTTTGACTGATCCGTTCTGAAACAGATGAAGGTCTTTATCGTGACCACAGGATGTGTCTTCCAACATGACTGTTTTTAGAAATGAGAACCTACTAAGTGCATCAGTTCGGGTTAAATAACTTGTTGCCGGCTGAAACATAATCCTCCATGTAGTAATGCGGCTCACATTGATTTGTTTTAAATTCAGGCAGTGACTTTTTTTTTTGGACAAGCAACTTATTTTTAACAGATTTAGGAAATGAGAAGTTATTCACTGCATCAGCTATGACTGCATATGTTGGCAGCTAAAACATATTAATCAGTGCAATAATTAGCGAATGCTGTTCATGTGACAAACCCCATGCCACATGGCCAGTCTGCTCCCCTGCTGTGCTGTAAGGTGTGATGTTGTGTAAGGTATTATATGCTGCTTTAAGTAAAGCAACAGAGCCATCTGTTACCTAATCTTTCTTAGCAGTGAGCAGTGGGTTAAAATTATCTTAATACACTTCACACAGCACCACCACCGTGAAAGACATGAGGCTTCAGATGAAATATGAACTCCACAATATGAACAACACAAAACACACAGCATTCAGACAGACATCCTGCAGACAGACAGGTCTCAACAACTCACAAAACTGGTCTCATCACCCCAAACATGCAGCAGTCAGACAGACATCCTGCAGACAGACAGGTCTCAACAACTCACAAAACTGGTCTCCTCACTCCAAATATGCAGCAAATATGCAGCAGTCAGACAGACAGGTCGTAACAACTCAAACAGCAAAAACTAGTCTCATAACCCCAAACATGCAGCAGTCAGACAGACAGGTCGTAACAACTCAAACAGCAAAAACTGGTCTCATCACCCCAAACATGCAGCATTCATACAGACAGGGTGCACATAACTCACAGCCTTCCAAATAGGCAGCCCTTCACGAGCCAGGTTGCAGACAGACAGGTTTCAATAACCCAAACACACGATACACTGGTCTCAGTAACCTAAACGTACGGGTCTCTATAAATTAAACACACGATGCACGCACACACACCTCAATAAGCCAGACACAAGATACAAATGTCTGTAAAACCCAAACACAAGCACATGGTCTCAGTTCCCCATAAATCCAACACACACACACACACACCACACACACACACACACACACACACACACACACACACACACACATCTCGACAAGCCAATCACACAAGAAACACAGGACTCCATAACATAGCACCCAGAGGGCACAGATAGGTCGCAGTGACCCACACATACGTATAAGCCCCCTGAAATCCGTTCTTCGAGACGAGACTTACTCTCGGTGATCTTCTGCAACCCAGCACGTCCTCGGGGGTTATTGTGGTATTTGCGAGCAGCTCCTCCT